>NW_020455976.1:6003858-6274408 GCF_003342845.1 Nothoprocta perdicaria
CCTTCCTTCCTTCCTTCCTTCCTTCCTTCCTTCCTTCCTTCCTTCCTTCCTTCCTTCCTTCCTTCCTTCCTTCCTTCCTTCCTTCCTTCCTTCAGATACTTGAGTGATGATCATGAGCCAAGCTTGCTATGGGACAATACTCAAGACTAGAAATGGTTGCTGCATACTGGCAAAAAGAGCCCTGTCCAGAATAAGTCCTTTCTTATAGTTCAAAAATATTTTCTTAAGTTCTAATTTCAATGTTTTTCATTGTGCACATATCAGGGAGAAGGATGAAAATAGCTTAATGGTATTTTTGGCCCAACTCAGTGATATTTCATATAAAGACCCAAATTCTGGATGCTTCAACAGAATTGGCTCTATCAGCTGTATGAGGTTCTTCTGCCTCCCCTGTGGATTTAGCCACAGGCTCTTTGGGCACTGGAGGTTTGGCTTTCAGCCAGTATCATCCAAGGGACTGAAAGGATCTGAAGATGCTGGGATGGCTACATGAATACGGACTGGGCTGCTTTACTGAAACAGTTTACTTTTTGGAGCCAGCATTTGCCAGCACAAACTAAACTTTGTAGTGCTGAGATGGGAGTTATTCCTTGGGACCCTGCTTTTAGCCACAGACTAAATAAGCATCAACTCAGCTCTAGGTTGCCGGCATAGAGTAGAAGATGAGATTATTTACTCCCTAACCCATCTGACATATTATATGACCTTGTAATGTCTGTATTGCCTGGCCACATCATGCTCTAAGCCTATCAGTCACAAGTAATATGTTTAAATAGCCCTTTAGGCTGATTGAAAGTTGCTGTCTTTTGTCACATCCATGGTCTATTAAAGAATGTTTATTAAACAAACATTAGGTAAATATATTTTTAAGCAGAGACTTTTGTAAAGCCATTTATGAACCCGAGGTGTTGTATCAGCTCTCCACCTGCCAGAGGGTGTTTTGTTGAATAGATTTGTGTGAATGAGAATTTTCTCCTTCTCTTTTTACAAATAAAAGTTTTGCTGTACACCTTCATTCCTGCGGTATACAGGTGTGATACAGATGTGTAAAATTTCTTCACATAGGCCACATTCTAATCTTTCCTCCAGTGAAGGCAATTTATTTACAGGAAGAAAAACATTGATTTCTATTGGCAAATAAAAGCAGTCAATGTCATTTGTTTTGCTCTGTGCTCTGTGGTTTCCCAGTCCTTGCATTATTAATGCACAGACCAGATTCTATAGTCCTTACTTCATGTGACACTCACCCAAAAATCAACATGCTCTTCTGTGTAGGATCATTAGCCCACCCAGATCTTTATGATACTTCGTATGTCACCAAACATTGTACATACAGGATGATTTTTAGTAGCTTCAGCAGCTACTAAAAATCTGTTGATGACATCTAATTGTTAGAAATAGTAAATGTGGGTGTTAGGATGGGCCAGTATACTGCAACAGAGTCCAGTTTTCAAAACATCCTGATTTTATTCATTTTATTAATGAATAAAATTCAATATTTTATTCAGGCTTACATTTAAGGATATCACCTACATTTCCAACTCCTCATCTGGTCTCTTCCATTTTAAATTACTAAGTTACTTCTTCACTGGGACTGCCTTCTAGTGTCATATAAAATACATCCTCTAAGACAATAAAATCTCACAGACAGACCACCAAAGAAGGTTGGAAGATTGAAAATTCAATGGAAAATCCAAGGCACTGGAAACTGGATTTTTTTTCTCCCTCTAACTTGGTAGAATTTCTGTGTGCCAATAAAATGGAAAATTTAAACATTTCAGGCAAAAAATTAAGATATTTGGCAATGAAAGTGCCAATCCTTCCATGAAATTGTGTAGCGGCTTTCTAAAACTTAAAAAAAAAAAGTGAAAAAAAAGTCAAGCCAGCCTGGATCCTGTGCAAATGCACAGGGTTGAACCCAGTTAACAGGAAAAAGGGGTGAGAGAGGATTATATTCCATGTAGCTCCACTGGGTCTTGCTCTACCAGGCCAGGTTGACAGACCGCCTGCAATCTGGCCCACTGCCCGATTGCTTGGGAGGCATTCTTGTCTTATGAACATGGAACAAGAGCCTGAGATTTCTGGTTGCAGACAGGGAAATGCTTTTGACAAAGAACAAGCTCTGTGGCAATGCAGACTTGAGGCACCAGAGTGCAGAGGTGATCTGAGCCCCTGGGGCAGCAGCTGGACCTGCTCTGAAACAAGTCAGTGTGCACGTGGTAGGAGCAGACCAGGATACAATTTGGGGCATGGAAAGTGGAAAGAAGACCGGATATTGAGGTCTTGCTCCAACGCAGGAGAGGAAGAAGCTTTCCTTGGATTGGCTGATAGGCTCTGGGGAATAACCTAGAGTAACTTTTCCTCTTTCTTCTATTGGGCTTAGTTGTTCTGTTCTTTTTACTTAAGTAAGAAGCCTCACTTGGGGTCTTTCAGTAGAGTGGCCATGGTGTTGTTTGCTTTGAGCTGGCAGAAGAGAAGCTGAGTCTATCTGAAGCTCTGGTGGCAAAGAAGGGGGTTGTAAATTAATCAAGTGCTGAGAGTAGTAAGATGATCTCCAGGCTGTTTGCTTGGAGAAGAACAAAGTGACTGTAGCCTAAAGGTTTTGAGGAAGGCAAGGTCACCTGTTCTCTGCCAGAAACTAAGATTTGGAAGGTTATACCATGATGAACTGCTAAGTCTTATCTGAGACTTATCTTAGACTTCTGGGTTCCCTTACAGTCTTGTGAAGAATGGCCACCGTGCCATAAAACACATATCCTGTTTTGCACTGCTATAGATACCCTGACTTGCAGTTTCCATTTGAGTCCTAGAAGCACTTATTGCCTCGTATGATCCAATTCCCTGAAACATCCTGTCTGGTCTTGTTCTCCTGCTCTTCACTGAGATGCTTCTGAGCAGTGCATTGGGTGCAAAGACTAACTTGCTCCTGGGCTACTCTTCAGGTGTGTGTCTCTCTCTTACACACTAGACCTAATAACTGCTAATACAGAACTGATCTGGAGCACCTCCCTCTGCCCCTGGTGAACTGAGACATGTCTGCTATTCTCTGTTCATTATTTGTGCCATGGAAATCCATCAGTGCTCTGTCAGCCTTACTGCCCGCTGTAACCCCAGGAGGTTAGAAGTTATCTTCTATGGAAGTCCACAGCCATAAAATAATCTCTGATGGCATCACCATCTTTAAGCCATCAGCCTGGCAACCCATTGCTATTTCTCTGGACTTCTGACTTCCCTCTGCTTGCTTCCCTCTGCTTGCACACAGCAGATGCGTGTTGCTGAAAGCACAGTAGGCAACATTGTCCTTCTGACAGGCCCACACGCATCTGCCCTGAGAGGAATCAAGAGGCTGATTATGTCTGTGTCCGCAGTGTCCCTCCTGCACCCTGCTGGCATGCTGATGCCCCGGTCCAGCCCTGCGTTTTTCCCCGTGCTGGCTGTTGCCAAGGACCTCGTTCTGCAGTCTGCACTTCAGCTTATATAGAGACCTGCCCTGCTGGAGCCCTTCTGGTTCCTGCTACAGTGTGCGTGGAGAGCCACAACGTGGTGGTTTAATTTATTCCTGCTACTAGTGTCTTGAGCATGGCTGGGAAGGTGGCATCCAGGTGACTCTCATTGCCTCTCTGTTCTCCTGAAAACCTCCTTGGAAGAGCTGGGCTCTTCAGCATGTCCTCAGAGAGGTCTCCCCCTCGGTGGCACTCTCTGCAAGGCTCCACCTCTGTGCCAGAAATCTCCCCAGCGGTGCAAACCTGGTACTCAGCTTGGTTTATATGTGTATGAAACGTAGCTAACGAAAGTAGTGAGGTGCTTCACAGTGTAGCTGTAAGATCACCCTAACAAATGCACACAAAGTACCCAGGGTAGATAAATGCAAAATAACAAATAAATAAAGCCATGCACTCTCAGAGCGCTGTGAAAGAAAGATGAGCAGGTGATGAAAACAGGTTTTAATAGATCTTGACCAAACCTCTCCATGTTGCAGGCCTCAGAGCAAAATCCAGTCTGCCTCGTGTCATGTCTGAAGAGACTTTGAGAGCCAATTAAAACTGTAGGCAAACTGTCCTGAAACTTCAGTGCTTTTTTGAGCAGGATTTTTTTTTTTAGGATATGTAATCCTAGGCACATCTAAAATGTACAGCACCTGTGCTTCAGTGTGGTTTGGTGATCTAGTACTGATATCCTGAGTGGTAACATAAAATATTCACAAAGACAAATGTGAGCTGATACTGCTACAGGCTCCCTCTGCCAGCTGTGTGGGTAAAAAATAAATAAATAAAGTAAAACTCACCCAGCTAAAGTAAATGTGGCAAACAAACTGCAGGGCCTTTGTTCGAGTCTGCATATGTGAGTTAGTCTGGGTGTGTTAAGAGACAAATTAGCAGGGTTTTGGAGAACAATATTCTCCCTGCGAGTCAGGTGAATTTTATTCCTTGCTTTCAGCTGTTCCAGCATTTTTTATGAAGCCCTCCAGAGACCCACAAGCTTAGAGAGCTCTTTCCAAAGATGTCTTGTTTGCTTGCCCAACTGCATTCCTCTCCTCGTCAAACTTCTGCTGCTCTAGTCTCTGGCTTTTGTAAACGGGGGGAGGAAGAGGGTGCACTATTTGCTTTAGTGACTGTATATAGCCAGAAGTTGCTCTTCCAACAAGCCCTGAGCCAGCTGTAAAATTAGACCCTTCCCTTTAAAAAAGGAGATGGGTCAGAAAGACTGAGAAATCAACTGAAGAGAGATGCTGAAAGAACATGTCCATGGGTGAGGCTGACCTTAGGGGTGTCTTTGATGTCCCTCCAGGTCTGTGTCTGGTCCTCAGCAGGAACCATCAGGATGTCCCTGGGGAATGGGGCAGGTTTGCGCAGACTACAACAAGGAAAAGTGTTTTGTTTTGTTTTCATCTTTCTTTTGCTTCCTTTACTGATGAGAGCTGAGGTTCAAACCACAGAAGGGATTCCACTTAGATGACCTCCTCTTTGCAGGAGATGTTGGATGCATCTCTGGCCAAAGCGACTGTTCAGACCGGTCTCAAGTCTCAACATAATTGCCCTTGTGGGGCAAGTTTGATTCCCACTGGTGTCTCCCGGCTTCACCAGTCACCGGTGGCATGGTGTGAATTAATGCCACATGTAAAGCTGGGGACACCTGCTGGCCTGGCCTGCGGGGGCCCTACAAGCCCTCCATGACAAGGGGTTCATGAGCACTAGTGACCCGGGGAGAATGCAAGCGACTGACCTCGAGGCAAAAGGCTCAGTATCCTGTTACTAATCCCCTCATCCAGCCAGATCCCTGTGTCTTCCCCTTACCCCCCTCTTTCCCTCTCTTTCTTTTTCTTTCTTTTTCTTTCTTTTTCTTTTTTTTTTTTTTTTTTTTCCTTAAGGGCATTTGCTGCACCAGCTGCCAGAATATCTCAATTGCATCATGTCAACAGATCCATCGCAGACTGATATTTTATACTAGAAAAGGCTGAATTTAACTCTTCCATTAAACAATTAAACCCATGCACACCAAACTCAAAACAGACTCTATTCTAACAGAACAATAAATATTGATGACTTGAGGCAAGTCTGGCTTTTATGACGTTTGATGACAACTGGTATCACTTACAGAAATTACATCATAAAGAAACAGCAATGAAGTTGCATGTCATCAGACAACATTAAATGTCAGAAGAAATATGTTTATCCTTTGTGTTCAGGTCCAACTTCAGTTCTAACATCTAAATGAAATCTAGGGCCATTATGATATTTATCAGGCAGTTAAAAAAGTCCTGGGGCACTTTTTGTTTGCTGACTTGCTCCTTGCCAAGGGTGGTGTGTTGTTTATGTTCCTGTTCTTCCAAGCTATTTTGTGCCTTGCAGAGCATCTTCTACACTGAAACATCTCCTTCCTATTTATCCCACCCTCCTTGATTTTGCTTGTTCTCATCCTCTGGAGGAATCATGGTCTGCCAGGCTGTGGAAACCGCAAGGTAATCAATGGCTCTACTGGGCCCAGGGATGGGATTCATGAGGTCAAGTGTTAGCAATAAACTTGTTTATTGAAGACATTTTGAAGAGGCTGAGTAAGAGATGAAAACGTTTTGTCTCCTTTTTCCCCTCATCCCCGGGTCAAATAAAGTTAGGAGTGTCTGGGCCACTGCTCCACAGTTCTGCAGTTCAAACAAAATAAACCCTCCCTTTGGATATGAACCTCAAGAGGCTATATATAGCCAAGGATGTTAAAATAAATTATATTATTAAGCAGTGGCTGAGTTTTTTGTTATTATGGGTGTTTTAATATCTGTTGCCATATACATTTAAAAAAACAAACATGGATACAGAAGTTTTAAAATACATGGCTCAGTCAGAAGGCCCTCCTGCTATCCAAATTTTAAAAATGTATTCCTAGCTATGCACTAAGTAGTGGATAGGTAGTAGAAATTGGGCCCAGAGTGTATTACAATATCTGCCAGGTTTCACTTTTGATAATTGACACTGTAAAAAAGTTACTAACCTGAAGGAGAATAGGTGGAAAAAAATGGAAATGGTGCTCAGCAAGCATCAAGGAGGGGAGCAATGTCATTTCTCTTTGGATAGGCACCTAAAAGCATTCGCTACATCTTGCAGCAAACCAAATCTCTGCAGTGTCTGAAAAGGAGTGAGCTGTTGCAGCAGGAGACCCTCTCTGTTGCATTTTCATTGTTTTCAACATCCAGTGAAGTCTGAAATGTTAGAACAACCTTGCTTAAGTTTTTTAACTTAACCCTATTGATTCTGCTATTACCTATATGCACAAGATGTAGTTGTGAACTGTGTATGACCAAGGTAAATTGCACCCTGAACTTATGTGTCTCTTCAGGCATAACACAGATAGAGTGAAGTATTTGGAATACTGGTAAATTCTAATATATCTTCAGTGTAACTCAAGCCCACTTAAAGATTCAGCGTTTTTCTTTCAGGGGTCGGCTAGAAATAGTTTAGGGGCAGGAAGCCGTTTTACACTCTAGGGGACCCAAACCCAAGCAGGAAATGTGGGGGAAAAAAAATAAAACAATTTTAGAACAGTTCTTGAAGCAAAATTTCAGTCGAGAATTTATCTGTCAGTTTTTTTGGATCATCCTTGAATCAAATGGGAAAAGCAATTTGATTTTTTTCTTTTCTTTTTCTTTCTTTTTCTTTTTTTCCCTGAATGGCACACAGATTCTCACAGCTCATGGGAGCCGAATAATCAATGCCGGGTACTAAGTCTCAGATTTTCTGAGTATTTTAAAGCTAGATGGGGCAGCAGCATTTATTTTCCATGAAGGAATTTCGAAGAATGATATTCTTTTCCTTTTAGCTGGTCTTGTGGCTGAATTCCTTAAAACATTCCTGTTGCTAAAGTAAGCTGAATTTACACACACATATCTATATGTATATATAAACAAACAAACACAAAGTCGGGGAAACACAACTATATTGCAGAAGCTAAAGTAGGAATACATCTAAGTTATTCTGGGGGACTAAGCATAAAAAAAAAGTAAAAAGCGGTTTATAAAAAATATTAAAAAAAAAAGAAAACAGAGGCATTCATAAGCCCTGGAAGACATTCAGTTGTTTGCTCATTTGCATGTCAATGCCACCATACCATGCCAGCACATAGCTGCTTCGTAGCAGCGCTGGTGTCTAAGCCCAAGGGAACAATGTAAGAGGTCATACGAGCACATTTGTAGGTTCACTAATTTCTTTTCAGTGTGCTCTGGAAAACAAAGCCGAAATGGAGAGACAGGAGCTGTATCCTATGCAGTGATTTGTCGCTGACCTTTGGGGTCTTCAGCACAAGCACAGTAGCTGGTTCTCCAGCCCCACTGCGGTAACCCCACATGCTTCACACCATGCGATGCGGTGGGAGAAGAAGCCCTCAAATTCCACTGTGGGCTCTGCTGCTGTAACACATGGTTTATTGTGACTTCATGGCTAGTATAGGATGGTTTTTTATTGAAATAAGAGCAGTCAACTTTAATTATCATGCTTAACTTCCATAAAACTGAACTGAAACACTCATTGCACACTGAGTTTTATATAGGACTATCACACCTTCGCTTCCTGCTGCCTCGTGGTCCCTGCCCTGATTCATCCCTGTGGTCCGTATTTCAGGTGGTTAATGCTCCCCACAGACTTAACTCTGGACTGCAGAATTAATTAGGTGGTTAAGTATTTAGAATTTGCAATTAAGACTAAAGTTTCTTCGTGGAGCCAGCTCCCAGTTGTCTTACCATGCTTAAGATGACTGCTTACACAAACCCAGCTATTGTCACGGGATAAACGTGAATAGCTTCTCCAAATTAGCCCTCCCACTACAGCCACCACTACTTCGACTTCTCCATTTTTTAAATGCCTGGGAACTGATGCTGGGACCGAAGCATGCTGCACTACCAAAGCACCAACAGGCGACTGGTGGAAAAATGCAAAATCTCTGCAACTAAAAATAAATTTAGCAGCTGGGGGGATACCAGGAGAAAAAGCAAGAGCTGCCAATACATGCAGCATTTTTCAGCTTATCGCTGTGCACCAATTTTAACTTGTCAGCCATTGCTGGCAGTAGGCAGAGAATGTGTATGATTTTCATTAATTACCATTTCCCTGCCAAAGCAGATAACCAGAGCTTTCTACCTCTCTCATAGGGGGTGTTGCTTTTCTTTTGTTTTTCTAAGTTACAAACATAGCTTTTTTTATCCAGAAACTCTTCTCAGGCCCTAAACTTCTGATTTTTTTTTTCCTGCTCAAAATTGCATCTGTTTAATTTGGGGATTTCATTTCTGTTTGACACTTGGGTGCACATTCCTAGACACTGAATGTTCAACAGCCTCTGAGCTTCTGTAGCTCTGGTCAGATGATGGTAAAACTTTCACATCTCTAGGCTGGATCTTTTGGCATTTATAGACAGACAGTTTCACAACCGAGACGGGGATCTAAAACTCCAAACTTTTGTTAGTTACTTCAGCCATGGGTATTTTTGCTCCATTTGTTCCGTGATTCCCCACATGCACTCAGAATATTTATTTATGGTTGTACAAATGGTAGATGAACAAGATTCAGTAAAGTATGGGCTAGTTTAAGACATTTAAGAGTGCATCCATGTAATGGGTTAATGATTTTACTAACCTAAAGAATTGCATTTCCAGCACAAATGGCAAAGATTCTGGAATCTTCCACAGAAACCAGTTATTCCATCACTGAAGCCTAATGAGGTTTATTTAATTTTCATCTATTTAAAGGATTATGTCTTCTCTTTCCACTACCTCAAGGCTCTCTTTCTGGAAAAATCACTACATTTCTGCAAGTTAGACCCTCACTTACAAGGCTCATTTTCTCATCCATGTTTATACAGAACTATGTTTCACATATATAATGTGTCCCTTACTGCATTTTGTCACTGCAGTCAGCAAAGAGCTTAGAGCTGCACTGGAAGAAAGTATTTAGAAAAAAAGGACTTTTATAATGGCAAACTACATTCTTATTAATCCCTCTCTCCATCCATCATTCAAAACAGATCTAGTTCCTTCGTATGTCCCTGACGTTATCTTTGGTCTAGCCTGGCTCCTCTTATTCTCTTAATTACATTGACATTGACATTTATCATCAAAATTAGTCTTGCAGATTGGGAAGTCTGGAAATACAAATATATATATATATATATATACTATTATATATATGCATATTATATATATTTGGAAATCTAGTGACTTGGGTGTGCTTCTACCACGTTTATTTCCTTCATAATATCCCAGAGGGTAGTTATTCTTAAGCTTTTCTTTGGTTTGCCTGCTGCTTTGTCCCTGTAGTGTCTTATTTAATAAAATCTGATTCATATGGGATGCATTTATAGGCAAAGCAGCATCTGAGTAACTTAAATAGCCGTTCCAAATCCATTATATGTTGGAGTACATATGTAAGACCCTGGTGAGCTTCCTCCCCACTCAGGTGCCCGATTCACCATTTCATTCCCATTGAAGTCCAAAAGATTATTCCTAATCTTAATATCAGGCACCTGTTTCTGAGCCAGGGTCTGGACATCCCTTCAGGTCGTTTTGAAAGCAGATTGAATCCCTGCTCTAATTCCCTCATCCTAGTGGAGGTAAATGTTCACCAATTTTGCCCTGGAACCCTAAAGCTGCTTTTTTTAATCTTCTACTTTAGGCCATTCTACAATGAAGATTAGCCAGAGCTGTTCTTGTCATCATTTCAAAGGGGGAAGTCTATGAGGAGCTCTGCTAATTGTACTTACATGCTTGTTTCCACATGATTATGTTCAGCAAACTCTAGAAACTGCCAAGCTTCATTAGCTAATCACACCTTCAGCACAGAAATTGGGTCTGACAGCTTCATGGACATAAATGCCCTCTAGTGACTGGTGATCACCGTAAGGAGCTGTGCTTTCTATGCAGAGCATGTGTATTTGGAAAACATCATATGTGGCTTTCTTGGAGTTACCTGGCTGGAGCTTTGGCCACTTACAGTACTGGCTCATTGTGGGCAATTTTAATGAACCTTATTTTCTGAGAAAACATTCCATCTTTTTCTCTCCATTTAGCTCCATACTACGTTAAAGCTACCATATAAGGAAACCTTTCTATGGCAGTTTTGTTTATTTATCTTTTCCTTCTCTTTTTCCCACTGCCAAGAGTAGATAGTAGTTGTCTTTTTCCCTGCTAAACTTTGATGCCACATTTTCCTTGGTCTGAAGTAGTCCATCTGCACTCAGCATTTTTTGCTGCTGGTATTGCTCCACAGCTGGAGTAACACTGCTTTCCCAAAAGACTGGGGAGACCTGAAAGTGGGAGGACTGGGACTTCTTGGTAGTGTTCCTGTCTCTGCAAAATCACTTTTACAAGAAATTTTGATTCTTGCTTTCTGCTTCTACACCAGTCTTGGTAGAGCAGTCCTGGGAGCACAGCGTGGCAGAGGCAGTGCTGAAAGCTTGTAAGATGTTGGCTGTCTTTTGTGTCCTCTCTTGAATGATGCTAAGCCATAGGTTCACTGCCCATAACTCAGGGCTAGGGCAGTCCCTGTTCCCAGTCCACCCTCCCGTTGCAGTGTAGACGAAGCCCATTGACTAACCTGCTAGCCAGCATTACCAATATGAGCTTCATCTGAGATGTCACCAGAGTGAAGCTCCAGAAGCCATTGCAAGGATGTTGCAAGGACTAGGGATTAAATCCTCCAGTCAAAATGTTAAAGAAGAGATTAGAAAGAGCTTGTGAGAGAAGCAAAGACGACCAAATGTCAAGAGGCAGACATCAACAAAATTAAGATTACTCAGAAATGAACTACAGCTAAATACAGTTGTAATAGGATAGTTTGGATTTTTGTGTATGAGATGGGAAAGACAGAGTTTCTATCAGTCTGGAGGGCAGTAAGCTTTGGGAAACCTGGAGGAAGAGTGGGAAACTAGCAGACATACGAGAGACAAACAGAGACCAACTGGGGGTTTATTAAGCTTTACAGTTTGTCTGTGCTCTACGTAGCATAGACCAGCTACATAGAGAACACACTCCCTTTTTTTAAAAAGAAGAACAAAACCAAGCGTTCACCAATTCCCTAGGTAAATGACCAACAATTTTAATTCAGCCAGAGAAATACTGCCTAGAGATCTATCAGTGTATCTTATGTTTCACTTTTAAAAAATATTTCTTGTCCCTCCAATTTTGCATGTACTCAGAAACTTGGCAGGGAAATCTGTTTGCTTACTGTCTGTGTCCTCCTGTGCATCACGCCTGGCTGTTTGGGAGTGCAGGCTGGGGTGACTGGAACACGCTTACAGCTGTGTTATTGCATAGCTCTAGAGCCCACTGCAAACGGGGAATTAGAAGGTGAGCATACACCGTATATAAAGAAGTAAAGCTATCAGTAATTCTTTTCAGCAATCTGTGTTATACTGGAGCGATTCAGCAGGGCTTGATATTAAGCAAATCATTGTCATAAGATGGGATCCATTAGAGGCAATGACTCAGTAAGTGCTAGCAGTTTGAAGCTGCTGGTAATATAGATTGCATGGCCAGAAAACACTCCCGAGAAGCAATGACCTCAGGCACTCCTTTCCAGCCTGAATTATTCTGATTCTAAAAGGCTGATATTTGTGAGAAAGGGAATTGAGGGTTTCTGTTACACTTACTCCTTCCAATATTCAAGGAAGCCTGTAGCAAAACTGAGGCTGCATATAAAATGCTCCAAAATACATTGTGACCCAAATCTCTCTTACACTAGCAAAAAAGAGCAAATAATTGATTGCATGAAATAAGTTATAACTCTTATTGGAGTTAAGATTTGGGGGAAAAAGTACTTAAAAAGCCCTAGTCCTGTGTTATACAGAAGCTTCCAACAAATGTGAGGAAGAAAACTTGTGCTGTTCGGGAAGAACTGCTGACATTCCTCTGCTAACGGGCTGCTGTAAGAGGCGATGCAAGAGCCCAGGGTGCCTCTGTTACAGCAGTGTTTGCACGGCTGCAAAGCTGCTCCCGTTCACCCCGTTCTTGGAAGGCTTCCTTCCCTCGCTCGTGCCTCCTTATCTCGCAGCCCGTGCGCGCGCTCCGGGGCCGCCGCGGGCTGGCACGTGTGGGCATCGCTGCCAGGCACCCTTCCCGCCTGCGTTCGGGCTGTGCCTCTTTCAGTGCTGCCAATCCCTGAACGTTCAACCAGGGCAAAAATCAGGACAGCCAAAGAGTTGCTCTTGTTTCGTGTGCGTGTGTCTGAGGAAAGCTCAAACCCGTGTGTTCGGCGTGTGTTATCTGGAAAAAGGAGGAAGGAAGCAGCTCATATTGGCTATGTCTCGTGGTGACTGGAGGATTCACACTACTCTAGGCTGATTTGTTTGGGGGCTCTTTTTACACTACGGTAGTTGCAATGTTTTGCTGTGTGCACATCTGTGTGCTGCTGTGTGCATGAATGTCTCTTCTTGGTGATTCTCTTAGAAGGGCTTCTCATTGCAATTCATGGGCCTGTCGCTTTTGGGTGTCATTGCCTCCTGCCATGCTAATTAAACCAAAAAAAAAAAAAAAAGGAGGGGGGAGAAATAGCCATATAAATAAAAAATGCAGACTTGTCACATTTGACAGAAGCACCAGTGTTAAAACAGAAGTTTTCATCACCTTTGTTGCTTCCTTGTTATCCCTAGCTACTGGAAAATGCAACCGATGTTGTGTTTTTTAGTGATTAAGTGGTTAATGATTTAATGAACTAAAAAAATCTCATTTGTTGCATCCCTTGGACTCAGAAAAAACCTCAAAGAGCTGATTTTCTGTGTACCTCAGTCCAATATTGCTACCTGCTGGGATATGAACACAATCTCTAAATAAATTGCAAGTGGCCTTGGGCAAATGGCAGAGTTTTGCTTTGATCTTGCTAGAGAGAATGAAGTCAAATGTTCAATCAATCAATCAAATTCATAACTTCTAGCTACAATCGGCCTGACAACAGCCTATTATTTATTTTTAAAATCATATATTTCATTATTGCAAAACACACAGTCTCTTGTGGGGGGGAAAGCCTAAATTATTGATAAGCCTTATATGTGACTGAGTTTGTTGTTTTTGACATGCTTGTCACTAACTATTGTCAGGAAGAATTTACTAAGATGTTTAGTTTGAGATGTTGGCAGTGAATGTGTGTTGTGCCACACTTAAACTGGGTAGAGTAAACTTTAATAGCTTCTTTCTTCTTGAATTCCTAGTTGGTAACGGCAGCTGAAGGCAGACCGGGCTTTCTAATGTGAAAACAATGCGTTAGAACAAGTCTCCTTTGTTTTAATTGCTGCAAAGCAGATGATTCGGGCTCTGAAATTATCCATGAGGTGGGGATTTGAAACTTTTAATTGATTTATGTATTTCTGGAAATAGCAATTCTCAGTCTGCAGAACACTTGCGTAAACAGAAAAAGGAAAACAATTAACCCCACACCTCAAGAGTCTGTTTGCACCAGTGTTTGTCAAAAGCATCCAAAGTGATGTGAGATAAGAATGTATCCTAAAAATCTTTTGGGATGCTTACCTCATATAGTCATCCTATTATATAAAAGTCCTTAAAGAAGTGTTAAAATGGGTAGTTTTTCCAAGCCAGCCAGAGTTTGCTGTAAGAAGGTTGTGCTGATGTATCTGGGGGAACTCTGTGATGTGCCATGTGCCTTGTAATGGATAGAAGTTTTGCAGGAGAAATGGCTTTATTTCTCTATTGCTTGTTATGTGCTCCTTAAGGATCTTATAGGTCTGTAAATAAAATACTATCACCCAAACACTGAGATCCCTGCATCTCCAAGAGCTCACTGCAATGCCTGAGCACCATGGAACAGTAAAAAGAAGTAAAATCCTGGCACTTTTGAAGTCAGTGGATTTTTTTTGTTTGTTTGTAATTGATTTCTTGAGGTCAGTATTCCTGTGCCTGTAGTAACGCCTGGACAAGGGAAACCAAGGTGAGTGCTATGACCCCAGCCCTCCTAAGAGATCCTCAACTCGTACTCCAAAGTACAATGTATGGAAGAATAGCAGCCACTGTAGGGCAGCTGAGGAATGGTGAATCTAGCCATTAGAAGACATTCACATATGTAGTGTATATACATATATATTCTTGGCACACCCTTTGTCTTTCTCCAAAGATGAGTCATGTAAGGTTTTAATTATTTGAGTGATCAGCATGCAAAGCACCCAGAGCTTCACAAAGGTACTGTGTAATGTATCTCTGCCCATACAAAGGAGATGCAGCTTCCACTGTACCCCCTATAAACAATTAAGGAAACCACAACTGTATATTGCATTTTCTAAACCAGAAGTTGTTACCAGCTTTTGACTTGCAAAATGCTTGAACATCTATGAATTTGTACTTGTTCCTTGTTGCAGATATGATTCTTGACCAGACTGAGAGAGGAAAATCAATAATACTGCCCTGTTGCTGAAGGGGAAAGCAGGAACAGCAGCTCTAACCTTGGAGCTTGGGTTAAAACCCAGAACCTTTATATCTGATCCTGTGTTCTTTGATGCATCAGTGGCCTTCTGCCATTCTTAGTGGGGCCGGCTGAAATTACCCCTTCTGATCTGCAATACAGATCTCAGCCACATTTTGAGCCTGCTGCTTCTTCTACACTCATTTCTCAGGTAGAACTGGTGGAGAATACGCAGAAAGCATCCAAAAAACAATCTGAGATATGTTGTTTCGTGTATAACTAACTCCCACACTCTTGAGCTGTAGATAAGCAAAAATTAGTTATTTAAACCTATTACTACTATTTTTAACTGTGTGAAGCAATCTGTATTTATAACAGGATTTTTTTTTCATGGGTCAGTTCTGGTAAAGCCTTTTGAGGCCAAGGTCCAAAGGCTGCTGACCTGTGGCTCAGAGGACTTGAGTGCTCAGAACAAGCATAATCACAGGTAACTCACTGCATTTCTGTATACTAGTATTGATCAGAAAAGTATTGAGGCGCTGCATTAAAAAAAATGAAGTGGTCACATTTTGGGCCTTAAAGAAAAAAGTATTTTTGAAATCTTTCTTTGCTTCCCTTACATTTCCTGTCTCTAACTGCTATTGCTTTACAGTGTGTCAAAAGCAACAGCACAAACAAATCTCTTAACCTTTCCTGGTCCCTCTGTTTGAGACTTGTCAGAAACAGCACTGTAGATGCAGCAGGTCTCTGTTGCATCCAATACTCGTGGATGGCTTCCAAGAACTTCTCTTCTCAGTTTTG
Organism: Nothoprocta perdicaria; assembly: GCF_003342845.1. Classification (NCBI taxonomy): domain Eukaryota; kingdom Metazoa; phylum Chordata; class Aves; order Tinamiformes; family Tinamidae; genus Nothoprocta; species Nothoprocta perdicaria. Next base: position 6,019,539 of record NW_020455976.1, read on the forward strand.
AGCATGAACTTGTATTGTCTGTCTGGTTTGTATCATATACAGTTAGTCCTATTAGCACCTAGGCTCGGATCCAGACAGCAAATGCCTTTTAAGGCTCAGACTGATTCACACTTGTTGCAAAGCCTGGAAAATAAAGCCTTTCCTGGATTTTTCTCTTGTGGCATCATTACAGAATGTAATTACGGATGGTAATGTTATTTTATTACAAAGGTTTAGTGAGATGAGCAATTTAGGACACTTAATGTCTGATGTACAGCTCAACTTGGCTTTCATTTATATTCTGAGACTTTTAATCACGGGGAATACACATTCCACTTGACACTGCCATGTGAGTGTGCAGATGGTTTAAGGCTAGAAAGAAATATTTTGTTAATATTTGCAACTAAATTTTTGTGTGGAAGGAATCTTTTGTGTGAATAAGTATGTTCTGTTTTTATTCAGTTATAAGAGGACAATAGAACAAATTATTTTTCTTCTTTCTCAATCAGCTGAGAAATTCTTCAGAGATCTTTTCTGCTCAGGTTTTCCAGCTGCAAACTTTGCCAGATGCTTAGCTGCCTTTATAATGAGGGCTGTTAAGGAACCAAGGATATTAGATGCCGCAGTCCATGATAGTAGGGGACTGTGCTTGATGACTCAGAAAGGTCTCTGCTGCTGCTGTGTGCCTGTGTTTAAGGGAGATGGTGTTTCTGTCACCTGCCAAGAAGCCTCTGATTTGGCGTCTCAAAGCACCGCGAAGTGTCAGCGCTAAATTAATCCTTTGTGCATTGGTGGTGATTTCAGAAGATCCCTTCAGATACTTGGTGGTTGCAGAAGGGTGGTAAACTTAGCTCTGAGGTTGTATTTTGTGGTTTAAGTGAACATCAGAGGAAATCTTTTCCTTTTCACTCAACTGTGTTATTGAGAAAAGCAGGGAAGAGTCTCGGTTGTGTAGCTAGAGCAGCTTAAAGCGTGTTCAAAGGAAAAATGGCACTTGTAAACTGCATTTTCCTATAGTTTCTCTTAACTAGATAAGTTTTCCTCTGAATGGTGCCACACACTTATTGTGTAGTCTCAAGCAAGCTACAAAGGAGCAGATTCTAAAAGTCAGCTACACAGCCCTGCACAGACGGCCGTTAATAGAGACACATCACGCAGGGCAGAATTCTGTCCCCATTATGTTCGTCACAGATTTTTCATGGACTTCAGCAGCTTCCACGGATTTCAGCCATGGCTTTGAATATGCTGAGCAAAGGATTGTTTATGAAGAGCTTTGATAATGCAGCCTACCTGCTGCCTTTGGATTTTGTGAATGTTACTATTTATACAATAGTTTGACATTTCTCAATGAAGTGGTATGTGCTACTGCCTTATCCCGTGTTAGTTTTGGCTTGCTGTTCTAGTCATTTAATGAAGAATCCCATGGTCCTGAAAGCTGGAATTGAAGGATGCCTTTTTGACCAGGCAGGCTTGTGTACCAGGTGCATTTATTGTATTAATGCACTTCTGAAGGAACCCAAAATGCATTTGGCATTTGCTTTTGGCTTTTATGCACAAGAAGCTTCCCAGTTGTAGCCTGATGTTTTAACATGATGAAAAGTAGTGACTTCAGCAAGCGGAAACCATGCAGAACAACAAAATTTTTCCTCCAAGCATAAAATGGCAAGTAAACAGATTAAGTGGTATAGAATGTCTCAATTCCTCCCTCTGTCTTTAGCAGTCTCCTCGCTGAAGGTTTTCCCTACTTTATTTTCCTATCTAATCCCAGGAGTTCAGGCTGTTGGGATGTTGCTTGTCTCTATTTTGTGCTTTATCAACATCTAATCACAGATAATGATGTGTGTTCATCCCTGTAGAAGAATGGCCACAATATGTTGGAGATATAAAACTACAGCCAGAGCTAAAGAAAAGCAAGATGGCTTGTTTCAGAAGTGTTGCTGCCTGCAGTTTTCAGAGGTTTCACCTAAGGCTAGTCACGGTAGTCAATGTTACCTCTTCGGTGTGGAGTCCTCAGCCTGGTTTTGTCAGCAGCACACACAGGAGGTGCAGAACATTAGACATGATGGTGAGCCATGAACCATGGGACAAAAATGAACTGATAAGGGAATAACTTCCAAATCCACCTGGAAGTAAGGCCAGCAAGTCAAGTTTGGATTCCAGCTGACCCACCGTAATATAAAGATGCATGATTCCTACATGTGTTTACATGAGTGATATTCCACTCTGGTCCATGAAATTACTTGGGCATTCTGATCATATGGTGCCATTGCTTGTGCTGGCACTCGTCCCCCTGACCAGCAGGAGACCTTGGTTTTCACTGTGCAATAGTGCTGCTTGGGTCTGTCTGCTGCATGGAGAGCAGCCGTTGATTTGGACACCGCTCATGATGAGCATCAGTCTGCGAGCATTAGGTTCACTACCGCAGGGTTGGGGGGAATGTTATACAGACTGTTTTTACAATATTTTTAATTTGACTTTTCTAGAATAACACTGACCCTAGTTCATGGCCAATTTCTATTGGCCTTTCAGCTTCTCATGTTATTTTAGTCTAACTTCTTAAACTGAAGTGCTTATATTCCCATTTTATCCTCATGGTAGCTCACACTGCATCTTCTGGATATAAGGCACGGTTATTATAAATGCATGGATGAGAGTGGATTATGCAAATATGCTTATTGCTCTGCTATGGTGCTGGTAGTTGTGTGGCTTTGCTTTGGGTTTTTTGTTGTTTGTTTGTTTGTTTTTTCCTTTTTTTAATTTGAGCTCATTAACACTTGAGGCAACATGGCTGTTTTCCCCTGCAGTTTCAAGACAAATTTGTGGCCGATTCTTTTTTGTCTAGCATGAGACATGCAAAAATAAGAGGCTACAAATTGTTGACCAAGTCCCCACCAAGCCCAAAGAGCCCTCGAGATCCCTGTTGTGCACACGTATCAGTCCTTGATTTCTCATTCCAGAGCTGTGCGTATCAACCAGGAGCAAACATGCAATTTTTTTTTTGTGGTGGTTTCCATAGAAATTAGGCACTGTTTTTTTTTCTCTGCCACCTTAATTGCATATGTTGCAGATCATGGCATAAGTCATTGTGACAAAAAGGCCAGGGAACCTTAATATTTTTGTTTACAGTATGTTAAACAGATGTTTTTCTCAGTGTAGAGATAAGGCTACATTAAATATGTCTTTATAAATACAGCCTCTCACAGCTCAGCTCCTCTTGGGACTGTTCTGATTTGCTTGTTGGAAGATTATAATGGTTTTTTAATTACACCTGTGAGCCAAGGTGTATATCAGAACTAAATTACAAAGCACCTTACAGTCAAGATTTTCCCACATACAATGAGCTGCAAAAGGCTTTTTGTCCATAAGGACAAAGAAATTATTTTCTCTTTCACATTATTAAAATTACAGAAGCTTTCTGGGCAAGCACAGTGATAACATAGAAGATTAAGGCAGACAAACTTTTTATTTATTTGCTTATTATTTATTTTAGAAGGTGTCTAACAATTTCTCCCAAGCAGGCTTAACTCCTTGTGAGCAGTGAAGTAGACTGTGCCCTCTGTGCATCTGGTATTTTCATCCCCAGTGAAGCTTATAGCAGCCTGTGTTGCCTTGTTTTTGTTTATATGATTTTCTTCACTAGACTACAGAGGCCAAATTATGCAATTCTTTTAAAACTAAAGAGGAAAAGAAAGTTTAAAATCATTCAGCCTTATTCTGAGTTTTCTACAGCTGTGCCTTGACTAAATATTATCTCTCTAGTTATTGTGAGTGGCTAAAGATTATCTCTCTAGTTATCATGAGTAGTTGGACAGCTTGAATCACAAAAAAAGTAGAGACTTTGGTAAAACAAAATGATGCTAACAGAAATCCTAAAATTCCATATAAACGCATAACTAGGGAGATATTTTGAACAGACTCACTTAGTGCAGACTCTTGAATGCTATTTCAAAGATAAATGTGTTGGTCTGATCCAAAGCCTGCTGAGACCAGTAGAAATAGTCCAGTTTCGAAGTTTTATTTCGATTATGACTGGATTCAATATCTTGTGCATTTACCTGAAATACTGGGTGAAGTTTTTTAAAATCCCTAATGTGAATTAGGCTTCCAGGTGCAGGAAATTATTGAAATGCCTTTGAATAATTTATCTGTGTTATACTTCCCTTCTTTTTGTCCAGACTTGCTGGCTGTTTTTTGCCTTCCCTCAGAACAGACATTGATTTGTTGCTGCTTTCGTGAGTGGCCAAGGACCAAGGGAGCACAGGAGGGAATGTGCTTCCCCACGCTGGGACTGTTTCCCAAAACTCACAGATGGAGCGTGGTTCATATCAGCGCTGACCTGGCTCTGGGGCCCGGTTGTGTAGATCTTAGCCCAGCAAAAGGCAGATCTTGGCTGACCTAGGACTTCATTTCAGGCCAGGTCAGCTGCTGTATCTCAGGCTTTCTGGTAGGAACCACTAAAGAGTAACTCATGGATGCCCATGGTGGGGGAAGGCTCCAGTGGTCACTGTAAGTTCCTCCTCATTAAGCTCCACCTCTTGAACATTTTTGTCCTCCTCCCAGCATCGTTTCTGGGTGGCCCAGCCAGCACGGTGTGTGGCACAAGCTATTGCAATAGGCAGCCGAGGTGCACCGCACCAAGTGCTCTTGCTTGTGCTTGCACAGGGCTGTGCTGCAAGTGCGAGGTGCAATGAGCCACCCAGTTGGACTTCTGAAATACTGTTAGACCGAGTCGTTTGACTTTGAGTGTGCCTTTTGTCCCGTGTTTCAAAAGAAAGTCTTCAAATTACCTGCTGGTTTGGTGTGCTGGACACATTCCTTAGTTATCTACATCTCTGCTTTTCCAAGCTGCACAAGAGCAGGTGCTCTCATAATGTGGCTGTTAAATGCAGGATCCTGTTCAAACAAGGTGCCTTGTTTTGATACAGCATTCAAAGGAATAGGGCTTTGCCATCTTAGTTGTTGCCCCCCTGGGCAATACTGGTCTTAAGTGTTTGCTGCCTTTCACTGCTTGGTGTTTGTTTGCCTCATAGATAGAAGAAAATTTTCCCTAATGGCTTCAAGAACGAGAGATTTTTTTTTTAAATTTTAGGAAATGACAAGCTCATCCATGAGTACAGTAGATTGCTAATGAAGTAACTGCAAATACAGTGGGCCAGAAAGCAACAGAAAATGGTGCAGTCCAAGAATTTCATTTTAATAAGATACTGAAAGGAAAAAAATGCAAACCAGATCAGATATTGTTGGGTTCCTCCTGTCTCAGGGAGATGTCACAGCCACTGGGCTTGTTGCTCATCGATGTGGACAAAATGGGCATTTCTGTGCAAGCCACACTAGCTTTTCAGGGAGCAAACTTGCACTTTTTCCTAAGGTAGTGCTAAGGGACCAGGCAGTGAAAGGACCACCTGAGCAATACCTCAGATAGTCTGTGGGCAGGTTGTTCCTTTATAATAATAATGGGAATAAGCCAAATGGTGAAAGGAGATAAAGGCATAGAAACTGCAAATGGGTGGAGGGAAAGGCAAGACAGAAGCAGGCAGAGCATGGCTGGTGGCTGCAGCTACTGACTTGAGCTCTTGGATATGGGTTTCATCTTAAGCAATTGGTGATGTGAGGTTTGCTGCGAATTTGCTGAGGGGCTTCCAGTTCAGAGAGCAAAACCAGTAACTAATCTGTCTGAGCTCTGTTCTGGTAGTGAATGGTGCTCTTCCCTGGCGTATTCAGTGGCTCTGATTTAAGTAAATTAGACTTTTTGACGGTGTCACGATGTCATGCCGAATATCCTTTTTTAGCACCAAGTCAGGGGCTGGAAAAGAAAATGAGTCACTAACTCCACTTGCTGCGGCTCTTCTCTCTTGGAAGTACCAAGCTGCTGGCTGAATTCTGCTTGATTCATATGTGGCATGATACAGCTGCATGGTGACACGTGTCGGTTTCTTGGGGAGATGGGAAGCAGTATTTATTATAATGTATAAAACTTGCATAGGACCCCAAAGAGACTGCAGAAGCCCAGATCTGTAACATTTATATGTTTTTTTCTATACAGTATTTCTATTCAATTAAAGTAAATAATGTTTTTACCACTTGAGTGAGTCCTTAATATTTGTTGCCGGATGCTGACAGCTGGGACTCTTTTCCAAAGTCCTGCTTGTTGCTCCAGCTCTCTTCTCATTGACTTTGGTGGAAGCAGACGCCAACCCATGCAGGATGACTTGGAAAGTCGCCTCCTAAGTGAAAAGAGCAGGACTGACAGTTTGATTTTTATGGAGAAAGCATCAATACAGTGACTGAATAAAGTCCCTGATGGCTTTCATTTCAAATGGATCCAGTTAGCATCTCTGGTTTTCTTTTAGAAATCAAATTACCTTTGATGTCCAAACTCTACTTTTATAATATTTCAAGATCAGAAAGTGTAATTCATAAAAATGAAGGCTCAAACATGCTAAAATGAAGCTGGCCATGTCCTCAGCTTCTCCCCCTTCACCATGGTGTTTCAGCCCCATATTTCAGCCCATAAATTAGTCCATTGCCATAGACTAATTTAAAGGTCTCCAGAATAAGGAGTGAGCATGCTTGTAGTTACCAGACACATACAGTAGGGCTGTAGCACACAGCGATATAACAAGTAGCTCTGCAGTTGCTGTCAACTTTGACAAGCATCCTATTGAAATGCAGATGACTACTTCTTATACCGAATGCAGAAAATAGTTCAGCCAACGTCCGTTGCTCTAGTTCTACTGAGGAAGAAGGGAAAGGACGTGCTTTTGATGATGTGTAGTCGTCACAGGTCGCCTGTGCCTCAGGGTAGGACCACATCATGCAGGTGCTTTGCACATCTTGTACATTATTTTGATGTAAATTATAATGTTGGCATATCCCACCCATAACCCAACCAGGAAACTATATCTGACGTTTGATTTTGCCTTTTTTTTGACTTTGTGGCATAAAGTGGGATATGACCTCAGTCTTGCATGGAAAATGAGGAAGATTTTATATTCTTTTACCAACAGGTGGAAGATATTTATAAGTATTTCTGACATTCTAATATCCTTCCACTTAAGCATTATTAATAAAATCCCCTTTCTTCCTTTAATCACCGGAGCTAGACATTTCTGAGCTTTGCCATCATTTGAGAAGAAACAAACATCGAGCAAATTGCACTTGACTAATTTTGTTAAATTCTACAGGAAAGCAAATGTGAAGTCAAGTCTCTAGAGGTCGAGTCTTTGGCAAGAAGAATTTATAAGCGGCATACATATCTATTTGTTCTCTGATTATTTGCTCCGCTGACAGTAGACAAAGAAAAGACGAAGCAGAAGATTTGTGCTAATTTAGAAAAATGTTTGAAAATGTTGGGCTTGCAAATCCAAATATATTAGCTAAATGTTATTGAATAATAATGAGAACAGGCGTGTATTGACCGAAGGACTTTGGAACTATGCAAAATTAATTTGTATTTATTTAACCCTGCCTTTCAGTGGATCTTTGTTCCTTTTAGTTCCTAGTTTCTGCAGCTAGAATGTTCTAGCAAGAGCTGATTTTTTTTTTTTTTATTCTTTCTTTATAATAGTATTCTTTTTTATTATAGCACCCAGCCTAAGTGCTTTCATTCCCTAACAAAGCTTGAGGAAGAAACAATGAAGTAAATACAGAAAGCCAAAGACTTCTCAGAGATGCTGTGGTTTGTACAGTGGTAGGCACAGGCACGGTACTGTTTCCTATCTCAAGCAGTGAGCTCAAGCGAGGAGCGAATGGGAGACCTCCTTCCCTGAGGCACAGCCCCATTCCCACAAGCATGTTTCCATTTTATTTTCCTATATAACCTTAGGTAAGAGGTGTTTTGGGTTTTTTTGTTTTGTTTTGTTTTAATAGGAAAAGAGGAATGTTTAATCAGATTATAATGAAGAAAGAAGAGAGATCGTAGGGAAGGAGATCTGCAAAGAGCTTAGAAGCAAAGTGTAGCTATGTGAGAGTGGTAAGATCTTGATTTTTCATCTTTGCCACAAAGATGACCTCTGTGCCCAGGCAGTGCTCACAAACACCAGGTAGGAGCTGAACTCCGGGTGAGCAAACTTGTAATATGTATAAGTAATTACAAACTTGTAATGTGTAAACTTTGTTGCTCTTCTAATGTCCTGGGTCCCATCCACGTGTTCCCACAGTCCAGGACAGTTGTGCAAGTGTGGCAGTGGTTCATGTCCCATGGTACTGTGTCGTGCTGAAGAAATGTGAAATCAGAATGTGCGAGCTCCTGGACATCAGTGTTGGGCACTGCCAGGAGCCTTTTCGTAGACGGTCTGAGGAGCATAGCATAGCATGTAAGGGGGAGGACATGGCATGTAAACCTCATGTGTCTGTGAAGACACATGCTCAAATAACTTCTCTCCTATTGTATCCCATACGGAAAGCAATTGAGACAATTCCATCTCTGAACATCTCAGTGCAGGAGAGACCTCCAGAGGCCGTTTAGTCAGTCTCCCAAATAAAGACAGCATGGAGCTCTGCTCATCTGCTCCTGATGGACTCCTTCCTGAATGTTTCCCTAAAACCACCTATCCAATAAGCATCCCAGGCCTTCCTCTTGCTCCAGGGTCATCTCTCCTTAAGGCTAGAAAAAAATAACCTAGTACTCATCTCACTGCCCAAATTAAACCAGTCGCTTCTAACTTACTGAACATGGATAGAAGTTGATCACTCCTCTTCTTCTGCAACAGTGGCAGACTCTGTCCTTTTCCTTTAGACTAAGAAAAACTAACTTCTTCTGCCTCTTATCCAGACTGACAAGCTCCAGACCATGAGTTAACTGATGTACCTGGAGCGTAAGAGCCTGGAGCCAGCTCAGTTTCCCCAGTTCATGTTCCTGATGGTTGCATGACTGCCTGCACAGGCGTGTGCTGCCTGCAGCAACTTGCTGCTTAGCAGAGGGCTTTGGGAAGTGTGAGAATGAAACAGACTCTTTTTAATCTCATTTATATCCTCAGGCCATCTGGATCTAGTACACAATAAGACATCTGATGATGGGACAAAGATGACCCTTAGCACTGGCAGGTTCACATGTGCAGGAAGAGCCAGGTCTGGAGTGCAGGCTCCAGTGCTGGCTTGCCGTGAAGCCTTCATAGTTATTCTGCAGTTTCTGTCTTAAAGTCGGCCCAGTTCTGGCCTCCTGACTCATGGGATGTTATGAATGTTTATTACTTATTGCTGAGAGTGAAGAGCATTGCAGGGAGAGGCAAAAAAGCTAGAGGCCTTATTCAAGGCTCATCCAAATTTTGCAGATTTGGCTTGTAGGAAGTCATCCTCAGACAGTGCCCACTGAAGTTCTTGTATGCTCTAAGTAAGGATTGCAGAGCTGAACCTTTAAAATGCATTTCAAATGAATCTGCTCTGAATGTGGTCAGGCGAATCTTACAGCTGGCTTCGGTAGAAGCACGGGATGTGATCCAAAGTAAAAGAATCAGTGCTCTGGGAGTTTGAATGAAATCTAGTAACTAATAAATGAAAAGTACTTTTGTTTATCCATGCTGGCAAGGAGCCTGCCCGTAGTGGGAACACTAGTGCCCCAGTATGTTCTTTATCCTTCTGGATTTATATGATGCTAAAATGGGAGTCTGTCCAAATCATGAGGTGCCCCTGCTGCAAAAGCAAGGACAAAATACATGATTACGTCTGAGAGTCATTTGTGAAACCCAGCAAAATACAGCTTTTAACTCCGTAAAAATCATTGCCATCACAGCAGTAACTACAGATGTGTGTGTATTGGTCATATTTGTGTGCCTATCCGATATAGATTTACATTAAAGATGCTCTTATGCAGCTGACCTCAATGCTAACAGCGTGCTGGCCATATCTGGGTGACGTGACTTAGAGAGAGGGCTGGATGTTTTACGCTCTCTGTCCTTAAAGTCCCTGCACAGGGAAGATTTGCAGGTGGCTTAGTCAGCTTAACTCTTTTACTGCGTTGACATCTGAGCCACGGGCACGTGTGCGCCTCCTTGCCTGCCTCTCTGCTCGCCAAAGAGCCATAGCCTGTGTTTCTGGGGGTTAAAGATAGGTTCTAACTTGTCTTTATTAGGATAAAATGGTAACAGGAGGAAGGTCAAAGTGCTATTCTGCCAGAATTGCAACGCTCTCTCACACTTATCCCTGTTTAGCCTGGCATTGGTTCTATGTAACTTACTGAGTTTTGTAGCTTAACTATGTTTTGGGGGAAAAGGAAGCTTTCTTTTTTTTCATTGCTTCCCGTTCAGGGATGTAAAAATTTTGTGTAAATTTTGTAACTTGCTTTTATGCTAGGCAATGGGGTAAGAAAGATATTAAACATGATACCCTTCCCGGAGTTTATGCTCAACATACTAAGAAAATTGCAAAAACTAGTCTAATCAATGTATGGATTTGAAGCTGTTGGAAGGAATTCTGAGGAATGCATTCCATTGAGCAGCCCCTTAAATACCTCCTTAATTCTTGTGCATGAGCATCTTTATTTCATTAAGAAATCTTCCACAGCTGAAACCTGGCTAAGACATATTTTATTCAAGTCAGGCATATAAGTAAGAGGGGGTATAGCGTAACACAGCATGATGACTATGACCATTTCTAGCTGTAATTTCATGGAGGAGCTTTTTACATCATGGACAAAATGTTCCCACCTATCACAAGGAAGTCTTTGTTGGCTGTTTCATGTCTTCTGCTGGAGGGGGAGCATGTGTTTTTATCCAAGCTGGTAAATTTGAACTCCTGTTTGACATCACCTCACTCTGAGGTTGAGCCATTTGAATTCCACCCTTATGCAAAGCGATTGGGATGGAAGAGGGGGAGGCGGGAGAGGCTTTTAGCTAGTTAGAGCTTTACACTATTCTTGGCATGATGCCTCCTGATGGGAAGCAGTCTAATAAAGCTTCCATTTTCAAGTTGAGATAAAAGCATTACCTATCCAATAGATCTGTGTGTAGACACTAATGCCTCTCTGCTTTGTTTTCACATATTATACGTACAACTGGCATTAATTGTTGCATTTTTCTTATGTTTTTCCAGTATGTTTTTAATCTCTGCAGGCTGTATTGATTTTTTTCCTGTGTTGCTTCTGCACTTGCCACCAGGACCTCCTTGTAGATAAGGTGTTTCAATTCAGTGTGTGATATTTCTTGGGAAAACACTCTAAAACACTTTTTTTTTAATGTGTGTGTGTGTTTTTTTCTTCTCTCTCCCCCCTTTTGCGATATATTAAAAGGAAGATACTGGAAAAGAATTCAGAGCACAAAGCATAGGCTTGCAATGCCCTTTCTCTTTCAGCAAACTCTTTTATTCTGCTGTGAGGAATGAAATACTTCTGTTGCAGCAAACACAGACTTGTGTTTTACAGCAAAAGCTGTTTAAAAGGTTATACACAATCTGTACACAGGGTTGAGCTTGGTAGCAAGTGTGTTTCTGTGTTCCTAATATTGAGAAGAGACCACTTATTCTGAAGTCATAACAGTTATGGAAGGGTTCTTCCTTTTTTTACTGCTTCTCTTAACATTTCTTTAATTCAGAACTGAGTGGGAATCTATCAGAAGAGCCAAGAGTTAAAGAAAAAATGTTAGGCAGTCACAAAATTATGCTTGGGGGCTAAGAAAAGGGTGTCCTTGGCCATTCCTCTTGCATGATGAATGATGACTGGAAAAAGCAAAGTTTGAAAGTGGGTGGATAAGTTGCAATATTTTCTAGGTTGTCAAGGCTTTTCATGCCTTCCCTTAAAGTTCCAATTCTTTATTATCTCAGTACATGTGAGCATCAGAGAAGGACTAACCTGAAACCAAAGGAGTGGTGGCTTCAGCCATAGTCTCCAGGCAAGCAATGTTGTTGGAACCAAGTGTCATGATCAGCGCTGTTGTGTTGAATGGATGCACAGCTCTTGTACAGGCAGAACAGGCAGGAGGACCCTGTTTCCATCCCGCTATCCATTCCACCTCTCTCTGTGCCAGACAATCTGAATGGTTTTACTGTGAGGAAACTTTGCTCCCCAGCATGCTGCCTGCCTGCTGCCAGCCTCAGCCAATGCCCTCACCTCCCTAACCTTACAGTATGTCTAAATCTGTGCTGCAGACTCTGGACACCAGCCAACCTTGATCACCAAGGCCAGCAGAAAGGGCAGAGCTGCTCCTGTTGCCCCCATTGTGGCTTGTGCACCGGGGCAGACAGCAGCTGTGGCAGCCCCGGTCTGGGGAATGGGAGCCGTAATTGCTTAGTGACAGTTCCTGGGGAATCCAAAGCACCATCAACCTCTCTGCAGTTCATCTCTCTGTGATACATGAGGTACTTTCACTCCAGATTGGGAGCTAGCACTTTTTTCTGCCTTATGTGCTCCACTGATTGGAATGGGCACACGGTGTTGCTGTCCTCCCTCTTCTCCCACGGCTGATAGCTCAGGCCTGCCGCACTGCCTACTGCCCCAAGAATATTCCTGCTGTTACCTGGGAATGGCACGGACATGTTAGCTGCATTAAGCAGTGAGCAGCCAGCCCTTCCAGCACCCTGCTGGGCATTTCCCACTGTCTGCGTGTGTGATGTGCTAGGGGCAGCATCATCCACCTCAGCCACGCATCGTTATCTGGCCACTTTATGTCCACAGCTGCTCATTAGATAGGATTTTTCCCCTTTTTTATCATAGCAATGTCCACATGTGCAAGCCCAAAAGTGTGGAGATGCTTGCAGATGATAGTGCTGGGATAATGACACGCTACTCCTGATACACCATATAAAACCTGCACATGCCAGAGGAGTGACTTTATCAAACTGCTGCCCACTAGCTGAGCACCTTGCTCGGTGCTGCTCTGGGGCATGGAGGAGGACAGGGAACCACAAGCTTCTCTAGTAGAGCAAGACATTCGACAGCAGGACTACCCATTTCCACTCCATGGCCCTAATACAATAGCAATCAATTTCAGGAGGAATGCAATATTGCAAATTCAGCCCCTTCAATCAGAAATAAGCACTGATTCAACACAGATGTATGAAAATGTTTTGAATTTTCGGTCTACGCCCCAGCCCCAGAGAGCCGAGCGCTGCCTCATCACTGCTCGGAAATGCGTCCCGACTCCTGGAACGCTCTGCGGAAGGTGAAGCGCGCCGCACTTGGTTTTGCTTCTGCACCCTTCTGACTAATGCTCAAACTTCCAAAGAAACTCTGCAGGAGCATGACATTTAGAGAAGGAAAAGGGAGAGAGAGAAAAAAAAAATGGGGAAGGAATTCAAATCTTCCCAGGGAATTTAAAGGATTTTTTCCCCTCTCCCCTAAAGGGGAGTGTGTTTCGCCGTGCTGGTGCTTGTTCTTGGCAGGCAGAATTTTGCTCCCTGAATTTCCCCGTGGTGCAAAGAGATGCATATGTGCATGGATGTGCTGGTGTCTGGATTGCTTCTCTGGGAAGTTCAGGAGGAGAGAATCTTCCAAGAGATCAGCCCTACCTGCATGGCGAAGAACCGCAGTTAGCAACGAGAAACATGCACAAAGGTTTTTATGGGCCAAGGGAGATTTCCGTCTGGGAAATGCCAAATGTGCTACAGATCAGTCATCTGCCAAGGAGTCAGACAAATCCTGTCTCTCCTTAATAGTTATTTAATTTACCAGATTAAACCCGGATGCATTTTCAGTGTTTTGTAGCCCCATATATAGCAGGTAGAATTTCCATTCATGCATTGGGTGTTTTTATGTATAGATACATAATATTCTGCTCTGATATATACAGATATTACCCCTATGTGCTTATATATTTATGTACACTGAGATAGATTCCAGATGCAAATCAGCTGCTTGGAGGCACGAGAAAAAATTGTCCGCAGCTCCAATCCCACCTGCAAAGAGGTGTCTGTGCTGCGTTTTCACCCGGGTATGAGCTCGGTGGAATACAGCACAAACCAGGACAATAACTGCTTTTTTTTTTTTTTTTTTTTTCCCCTTGGACAATATTATCAATACAGATTTCTAGAGAAGATTTATTTTTCTCCACCTTACCTGCACACACAGAAGTGATCTGGGGTTATACTAAAATCTCTGAGATCTAATGGTCCGACAAATGAATAGCAGCAAACTCTGTAATCCCGTCCAGTGGGTGTCTCGGGATTATTCCTCACAGCTGCTCTCCCCAGACCCTCAGGTGCTGGGGGAAGCTGTGCATCCCCCTGAGCGCCAGAATGATGCTTTTAGAATAGGGAGGAATTTTGCATTCAGTTGTTCTGTAAAACCTCCTTCAGGCTGAACACGATGGATGTTACTTTAGCTCAGGGTAGTTAGATATGGAAATCACCGTCCCTTGCTAGCATCAGCTGCAGCCTGCGATCCTGCAAAACCTGATCCACATGAATTGTTCTTATGTGATGCTTCCCACTGAAGTAAAAACAAACTCCGATGCTATTCCTTCCTCTGAGCTTCCCAGTACATCCTGTCTCTTTTGTTTCTCCTCACTCCACTATAGAGGTCAGAAACATTGTCTGTTTGGGGGAATTTCAGCACCAGGAATGTTGTATTTAACTAAGAGTAAATAATGCCATACAGGGGAGATGAGAGAAGATGAGTAACAAATAGAAATTTCCAAAAATACTTACCAGAATTTCAATAATAAATTCCGACCTAGGGGAATATTAATTGCTATAATCATCTGCAATTTTTTTTTCACTATTTGGTATATTAGAATTATTTTACAAGTGTGAATCAAAATCTTTTTTCTTCAAATAATTTTCTATAGCCTTTTTCTTTCATGCAAGAAATCTGTGAATCTCTTAGTTTCTCTTTCTTTCTTTTTAAATAAGATAAGCTAATAACGTTTAACAAAAAATTTAAAAGAAACTTCACTCACATTAAGGAAAAAAAAATATGCTGGTTAAAGGATGACAGTAACAGGACTTCTTTGTTCCTTTTTTGGTGAAGTTATCTCCTGGTGATTTTAAGGGGGTATTTTATTAAGATGATTTCATTACTCACATCATACCTGTTCCCATTTTTTTAGAAATGTTTCATATTATCTTTGTGAAATATTTTCAGTTTTAAAGCAGGATAGTAGTTCAGTGCTCTAGATATTTGCAGTTGTGGTTTTATTTTACATTTGATTTATAGTCAAAAAAGGCAGGAACAGATTTGCACCAAATTTCCTCAAAATAGGGTTTATAATGAGAACTGTTTGTGAAAGCAAGGGGGAAGCCGAGGAGATTTAAAAATAATGGCAGAATTATTCTTGTAGTCACTCCGTACAGGATAAGCATAAAATGCAGCCATAATATGAACAATAATCTGAGGGGGGAAGTAGCAGCAGAAAGACAGAAAGAATTTCAATTAAAACATACTAAGCTTAATTGATTGTGTGGATAAAGTACACTGATACAGAGATGATGGGTGCTGCATTAATGCCAATGCAGATGCCCAGAGCACAGCAAACAGTTCAATTAAAAATGAATCTCAATACAATTATTGTTTTAGCCTGACAAACAACTGCGGCAGAAAGTCATATTTCACAGCGCGAGCGCCCGATGCATGAAGCATTTCATTGTACCGTGTTTATGAACTCCGTTTTTGTCCGAACCTTATAGAGGACAGTTGAAACACATAGCAATGAATCTATCCTTGTCTCGGTCCTTTGTTCTGGAATTTTATCTAAAGATATAATTGCAGCGAAGGCAGTGGCAGGAGCCGGGCGGGCTGGCGCGGGGAGCCGCGCGTGTCCCCACGTTCGGTTATGTTTCAGTGCCCTCTCGTGGCTCGCGGGACGCGGGGGACACGAGCCGCAACGGCCCCGCTCCCCTTGCCCAAAGCCCTTGGTGATGGGAGAGCTCCCGGGGATTTGGGAGCCCCGCATGGACTCGGCCGCACTGCGGTGCCGGGAGAGCCGTCTCCTCCAGCCCCCCGGGATGAGCCGATGCGCTGCTGCGCGGTGGGGACCGCGGGCTCGTCCCGTCCTGAAGGACAGAAGGACACGGCGGCGCTGGGAAGTTTGTAGCTGACCCTCCTTCAGGATGGGATCAGCTCTGTCCGGGCTGTCGCTCTGCAGTGACTCGCGTGCGCTGCCTATAGCTCAACATCAAAGGAGGCTGCAGCCCGAGCAGATACCTAAGTCCCTTTTCAACGCATATATAAGAACCAGAGGTTATGGCCTATGTGATGGACACATCAATTTTTATTTTTACATTTCAGAGTCTCGCTATGCCCTAGCCAGAAGTACATGTTGTTTAAAATCCTTTCCTCTTTTATTTTTTTTTCCTAACATTTTCTTCCACCTGCCCTTTCTTTCCTTCCCAAATGAAACAGCGAGTTCTACAAACTGCAGTGCTCAGACTTGATGAGAGCAGTTGATGGGCTGGAGTTTGGCATCTTGCAGAAAGCTACTGGGTGAGCATCCTATGTGCATAACTCTGTAAAACTTTCTTTCAGAGATTAAGTTCCTTTGCTCCTTCCTCATGCCAAAACCTGCTGTCAGTCCTGCTGATTTGTACCAGACCATATGGTACATGTGTTCTGATATGAAAAAAAACCTATCTAATTCTGAATCGAAGTCTCTTATCAGTGCAGAATCTAAGTCTGGTTAGGAGTCAAGCTGTGACCAGTACATTTAGATCACTTATGACACAAACTAGATTTAAACATATATCTCAAGAAGCATAAACCCATGTCTTCTAGCTTTACTGCAGTCTCAGATGATGGTAAAAGTCAAAACCACCACAATAATTACCCATCTATTTCTCACAGGGTTTTCTGTAGTGCCCATCACTATAAAACTTAGGAGATGATATTTGAAAGTTAAATAAATGATGTGAAACTTAGATCTTTGGTTCAACTAGGCATTTTTTTTTTACAATGTCAGAACTGAGTGCAAGCTGTAAGTCTCGTCTGTGCTAAGGGTCTTTTATAGTTTCCTTGCTTGCTCGGTGCAGCTTGAAGATTTAAGACTGAGGAGGGTATATAAATTGCACAGATCTCCGTCGCAGGGGAAATTGATCCCTGTTGTAACTCTGCTGAGGTTAGTAGAGCCATAAATGAGAAGGACTTTTGCCCAGTGTTTAGGATAACTATTTCACTGCACAGTGCATTGCCCAGCCCCGATGCCTTTTGTTGATCAAGAGACCACAGGTGGAGTCTGCTTGTTGTTTCTGAGAAAAATTTAATTGAGCAAGAATAGTCCTTCCTCCCTCTGTTTGTCAGGTTTTAATGAGAGCACGTAGAGACCATCTTTCATTCTGAGAGACACAGCAAATCAAAGCCAGATTGGGTCTTGGTAGAGTTTTCTTTTCTTTACTGATGCCCAGGAATTTCACCCATAAAACGATGTTGATGTCCGTGGTTTTATCCTCTGCTGATACTGAACTGATGCTCTTAGTGCAGGGAGACGTCTTAGGAGAGCATCTTTGCAAAGAAGAGGGGGATATGACTGAAGAAGTACTTGTATTTCCTATGCTAGCACTGTCTCTTATAATATATTATAAAGTGCCTGTGGCTACGTGGCAGGGCTGGATGCAGCCCAGGACAACATCCTCACGTGGTACCCAGAGAGCATGACTTATGGTCATGACTCTGAAATGACTTATGGTCGCTGCCACTGCTGCCCACTTCGAGAGGTGACCAAGCAGGACATCTCTAGCCCTGGGCTCGTGATCCCTACCTGCCTGTCCTCCCGCTGATACAGACTGCAAAAGCCAGGTCTTCACTTGGAAGAAAGCAGGAGAACTGCCCATTTCACCCGAGGGATCTTTGAGGACAGTGGAAGGGAGCAGATGAGGCAACAGCTTCCAACAGGACACTCCACGCAAGACAATCCAGACAGCTCTGCTATATCCATTAACAACTTTGTGCTTGCAGGTCTCAGTGCTGTGTTTTGTGACTCACAAAACAGGGGGAGCTATCCTTTCATATACCAGGACACCTTCTTTTCAGACTTTACTGCTGGAAACACCTCCAGTACCATGTCTGAAGCTCCTGTGGCTATAGAGTCACTCCTCTGTTTCATATATAAAACCCCAAAGGACTGAGTGCTCAGGGAGTCTGAGCACCCATTTCAGCCAGTCTCATCGTTACAAATCAGGTGAACTGCAGGGGCATGAGACTCAAATGTCAAGTGTGTGCCCAGAGATGGGAACAGCAGAGGCCTTGGATGGTTGTGGTCCCTTTCTGTGGCTAAATGTGCATGTTGCTTCTGACACTCCCGGCGCAGCTCGCTTTGCCTGTCGCAGTTCAAGACAGTGAGAGTTTCTTTATTTTCCCAGCACTGCATTGGAGTGAGGTCTGTGTTACTGTGACCTTGCTATTCTGTGGCTCCCATTCTTGCGAGCCATCCCTTGTCGCCAGCTGACATTGCCTTGAATGCAGCTGTTATTTACAGAACCAGAGGTGAGTGCTCAAAAGCGTCTTTGGGAGCCGGTGGCAAGGGCCGGGTTAATGGTTAGTGCTGTGCTAACACAGACCCTGACCCGGCAGCGCGGCCGGGGCGCCGGGCAGCGCGGCGGGTGCGCGGTGGCACCGGCGCGGGGATCTCCTCGCGCGGGGCTGTCTCCTCGCCTCGCCTCGTCGCTCATTAGCAGCAGCCTCTGCAGCCAGAGACGCTTCTTTCAACACTTAAAAAGTGAGCGTGAACGCTGTTCAAAAGCCTGCTTGTTAGAAGGCTAGAATCGAGTGGCAGCCTGAGTTGGAGAGATATAGGAGACTTAAAATACGTATATATGAATCATATATATACCAGCATATAAGCCAGGGTGTGCAGAAACTGACCTTTCTGTTTCATCACTGCAGAGTAAATGAATTGCATAATTTGCTCCGTCCTATGAGTGCTTGTCCCTCTCTCCGCTGTCTCTCCTGATGCCTTGCGCTGAAGCTGTGTTGACATCCCTCCTCCCTCTATTCCTTTTCCTTCAGCCAGCACAGCAGGAGACCTCCTCTTCTATCTTCATCATTTCTTCATCAAAAATATGACCTAGTTTCTGTTCATTTGGATGCAAGGATGAGTCCTGATCCACTGGGCAGAAGCAGTGCATGTGGAAAAGGTGGGGCTGTCTTGCTGGAGAACACAGCGCAGTCCCAACATTACTGACTATAATTCCGTCTTAAATGCAGAAATATAGTTGTCTGCATGCTAATGTTAGAGGATTTCTCACAGCTGGTGGAAGGAAAAGAAGCCGTTTCTAAACAGAGATTAATGTAAAGGCCTGCCTTTCAAAAACTCACAACTTTTTGAGTTCATTTTCAATGTCCTTGTATTTTACAGTCTCATCTGAGGGCATGTCTGCTCCTGTCTGAAGAAAGTTCTCAGTTATCATCTTTTTTTTTTTTTTTTTACATTTGCTAGCCAAATTTCAGAAAACACTAATGCACTCCAAGATGAGGATCTACATTCAGATTGCCCTTGAGGTATGCAACCTTCATCAGAAAATGTGTATTCTCCATCCACATGTAGAACCAAACAACTATTCTATGTGAATATGATATATATAAAATAAGCTAAGGTAGCATTTGCATATCCTGTGAGCTCAACAGCTGTCCTGGATAAACAGCACTGGAAATTCATGGAGATTGGAAAAAAATAGTTAATATTTTTTAGCTCCAATGCCAACTTTGCTTTCGCTATCTCCTTTTTGAACATTTTCTTATGTAAATATTTTGCAGTAAAAACATATGTATAGAAATATCTTGGCAAAGCAGCAGGGGAATTTAAGAGGAGAATGTGAGACTAACAATGTTAAAATAGAGACCTTGCTATAAAGTGCTAGCTCTGCAGCCTGGCGTCCTTCTACTCTCTCGACAATGCTTCTGCACCGAAATATTTCATAGCTCCCCTGGGCACAGCTGAGCTTGATAACACTTTGCCATGCACACCTACTGCCTGCGTGATGACAACCCATCAATGCAAGTCTACATGCATTTGTCTAGGAGCTCTGCCCTACTAAACACGTCTATAGGTGCATGCACATGATGATGGGCTCTTCAGTGGTGCTCTGAGCATCAGCCCCATGGTCCCTTTTGTAGCCAACCTCTTGTCTGAAGCCCAAGTCATGTCCCATTCAAGGAGGGCTACACAGCCAAACTCATAAGGGTTCTAACCTCTCCCCTAACTGTAATTAATGGTGATGTTCTAATTTTCCTACTATAGCAAATATTATTTTGTGTGTCATTTGTTGTGCCAATTCCTTTGGAGGCCATGGAGCTGAAATATGTAATATACTTTCTTTTCATTGAAAAATATTACAATTATATTTCTGTCTTTGCTTAAAAAAAGCTGCCCTTGATTAGCAGCTGGTTAAGTCATCCCTTTACTGGAAGAGTTTACCATGCAGGCCGCAGAGGAAAGCAATTTGCTTAAGAGAAGCTACACTCAGGTTAAAGCCACAGGGGAAACTAATTCAGTCACACATACGTCATGGCTTCTATGTGAAGATGCAAAGTATCTGGCCCTCAAGAAGTAATGAAAAGTAAGTTAGATAATTACAAAATGTTGAAGAATTAAACTTTCACTCACAAGACCTGTATTTTATGCAGACCACTGGAAACAAATTTTGTTGCAAATTTCCTAAAGTTGGGGAACAAGCAGATAATTTTGGCCAAGATACATCTTTCCATATACTTCACAGGTAAGTGTCATTCTGAAAGGCCCAAGCTACCACTAGGCATTTCTGAGATCTCTTTGTAAAACAGGAGCATTAGATTCGTTCACGTCCATCTCAGGGACTGACTAAAGGATAAGCATGCGTAGTTATGAATGCTCTAACAACTTGGGGCCAGAATCCTATGGAAAATATTTCCTAAGCCCAAAGAGCAAGAAAAATGCTAAAGACTGAGTCTTGTGGAAATATAGTGAACTAAACCATCAACTGTTAAGGGGAAGGGAACTTCCAAGGGAACTGGGTTCTGGCAACTGCTCCCTGTGCATCTTTGGGCAGGCAAGCTCATTCAACCTCCGTTTCTGTCTGTTCTTGCCCATAGGAAATTTTGCAAGGATTAATTAATTCATGTTTGCGATATCCTTAAGAGCTGCTGAAAGAGAGTTCCTATTTTAACTGTAGGAAATAAGTAGGGTAGATGGGTACAGAGCTTTCACACGCAGCAGCCTGGCTGGGAAGCCGGCGGCTCTTCCCGGGGGAACCGCGGAGTATCCCGAGCTGGTGACTCACATCCTCTCCCTCCTTCGCAGCGCCCAGCTGTGATCCATGGGCAGAGCGCTTGCTGGCTTAAATAACAAATAAAAAGCTTATTTTAAAAGTCTGTTAGCCATCTTTCTTATTGTGGAAACTATCCCCTATTTAATAGTGAAATAGTGCCATCAGAAAATGCCTATTTATCCTGCTGGAGCAATTGTGCAGCCCCTCAGAAAGAAACCATATTTGTCACTGGGGAATAATAAGTCTTATTTATAGAGTTGCCCATGCGTGAAAACCTCTGGGTAACTAACAAAATAGAGTCTGACTTAAAAAAAAAAAAATCTGGAAAAAAGACATCTCCATGTACTCCAATAAATG
The DNA here is from genome assembly GCF_003342845.1 of Nothoprocta perdicaria. NCBI lineage: Eukaryota > Metazoa > Chordata > Aves > Tinamiformes > Tinamidae > Nothoprocta > Nothoprocta perdicaria. The sequence continues at coordinate 6,040,974 of NW_020455976.1, forward strand.
CCAAGAGGGATGAAATAATTTCTTTATGTTTTTACGCTGAACATGGTCAGCAGTAAATGAACTTCAAGGTGATTTTTAACAGACACCTTCTAGAGTTACGTTGCTATCCTCCTCCAAGCAGTTGGTAGCTGTGTGGGATGGTGAGAACAGAAGGATAGAATATAGCTGAAGAGGTGACTGTGTCTTGACCCTCAACTCACCAGATCACTCTCTGCTCTCCAGGCAGCTTTCATCTAAAACCACTGAAAAAAAGCTAATGTAGAGGTGGCTTTGCTGAATACCAAGTGACATCAGCTTCACCCACAGATGTGGCAAATTAGGAGAAAAGGCTTCTTGTTTAAAATATTTTCCCTCTGAAGCCCCAGATTCCTGTCCCACAGGGCAAAATTTCATCTTGTCCTTTGAGCTCATGGAAGTGGGGCATAGAGACTGAAGCCAAGATGGGACCAGAGAGCTCTCCATGGCCGTGCTGCCCTTGAAGAATTGCCGGCCCTCCTTGTGTGGAGCAGGATTCAAGGCACAGCAGCACCAAAACAAAAAGTTTTAAGATGGGCAGTTATACCTGGCACATTTTCTCCTAAGCTGAACTGATGCACAGATGGAGTTTCTGTCAATTTTGAGGTAAGAATATGAGGAGTCTGGGGATGCTGGGATTTCCCCTTCGTCTACCATGAATGTTTACACTAGTGGAGGGATGGAGAGTAAAACCTTCAATATGCCTCACCATCTTTGGCGGTAGAAGACCTTTGTAGCCCCACAGCATGATCCTTGCCAGGCCACAACACTCCACAAGAACAGACTTAGGGCTACTTTATGTGCTGACACTCTCACCCTTGCTTTCTATTTGAGAAGAGTAAGAATGAATCCAGGATGCTATAGAAAACTAGATGATAATTTATGCAGGTACAATATATCTCCTAATATCTTCTTTCCAACTATGTTTCCTGTATATTGTAGCTTTTATTTTAATTATTGCTTTCCAAATGGCTTGCCTTTCAGTCAGCAAGACTGAAAGATCTTTAAAGACCCCAGAAGTAATTTATGAGCAATTATCTGATTTTCATTTTTAGCAGTCTGTACTGTTCCGCTTTCTGTCACCTTGGAATATTCTTCGCCACAGTCTAGATAATTTAACTAATAGGAGGGACACCCGTTTTAAAAGGAGGCTTTATAATGACAGGCCCTGCTGAGCATGCTGACATTGGTATGGTTAGTTAGAATTATTATGGTTATTCTCAGCATTTTCATTAATCTCTTCTGCATTCTCTGGGGTTTCTGAGCAGAAACTTGCCAGGCAAGGTCTTCACAAAGTAACATTTTTCTTCTCTTTCCTTAGGGTCTTTTTTTTTTCCTATTTTGAGAGAAGATTAAAAAGGTAAAAGTAGTTCTCAAAACTACAAGTAAAGATGGTCACAAAATAGGCTTAAGGGGAGGATAAGGAGAGCCACAATACGCTGCTGGAGTGGTGACTTCCACCTTTTTCTTGCCCTCTACCTGGAAATCTGGGTCCAATAGGGCAAAGAAAGGCTATTTATGAATGCCAAGTGACTTCTTGGGTTTATGAGGATGGGCTTGCTGGGTTTTCAGGGAGGATAAGTCACTTCAAAGAAGTTCCACACCCCCGTATGACCCACAGCATATGTGAGATATTGGACCATGGCTGTGATTTAAATTTCTAAGCAGGGGTTCATGGAAGGGCTGGTGAAACTGTAGCTCTTGTATTCACCAAGCACAAGAACTCTGAAGGGCTCCTCCAGGAAAGATCAGCCCCACAGAGGCAGTGGAAACCAAACACCTCTTGTCACTGCACCATCAGCAAGAGGATGGTGTCCCCAGGTCTTGCAAACAGAGTTAGCCCCAGGAGCAGAGACCACCCTGGCCAGATGAGCATTTCTTCCTTGTGGTCACAAACAAAACCCATCTATTTTTATCTTCCTCTGGATTGATTTGCTTGTGTAGGCTGTTAGCTCTGCATTACACAAGAAAATCCTACTATTTGCCTATATAGGATCCACTGCAGGAGGCCTCATTTTTGTGTGGAACTTCTGGGTGCCCCCACAGCCCAAATCATGAATGTCATTTCTGTGCTTATCTTCTCTTTCCTTTGATCTTTCCCACTCTCTGATTGCTGCTACATTCAGTTAGCTTAGTAACAAATATTTCTTGCAGCTATGCTCTCCCATAAATAGCAATTGTATACTTTTAATCAGAACAACTTTTTTTTTTTTAATTTTTTTTAAAAGCATATTTGGAATTTAAAGAGAAAGAAAGTAAAATCATTTTGAAAGGCACAGGATACGGGAATGTGCATATGTCTCAGTCCTCTGCAAAACAAAACTGAGCACAAATATCACTGGTGCTCCAGCAAACAGCAGAGTCCTCACATATTTAGACATTCAATATGCAGAGAAAGAAGCAGCATGGCAGCTACCATTAAGCTGGATGCATTTATTTTACTCCTTTCTCTGTAGCTCTTGAACGCCCTTAAAAGGAATGGCTCAGAGGATTCAAAATTCCTTGCTTCCTTGTGGAAAAAAAAAATCATCCCTGGTTTGGGAACCCAACTTCTCTACCCAACCAGGAAGTCACAGATCGTGGGTAAAAGAAATGTTTGACTTGCCCCCACCCAGACACATCAGAAGTGAAACCAAGGTCAAGTCTTTTCATGTGTTGCTCATAGCTTCTTTAAAATAGTGTTTCCATTGATGCACACCAACGTGATGAACATTTTTCATGTATTATTAATGCATTTCTTTGTACCATGTTCCGAAAAAAAAAATAGTTTTGATTTATTCCACACCTTAAACCCAATGTGACAAACTAGTGAGATGGCAGCAGGCTGTCTCTTTCTTTCTCCAAGATTTGAAAACTGAACTTAAAAGTCTAGAATTATACTCAGATGCATTCCACTCTTGTAATATTAACATTTTTTTTATTACCTGAACTATTTTCCCTGTCTCCCTTGACTCCCACAGCAGGGACTCTCATATTATTTCCTGCAGTGTTCCACCCCCACTTTCAGAGACCTGGATTTGAGGAGCTGCCCTACCGTTTATCAAAGCTTTTCCCTTGGTCATCAGAGAGAGTCTTGTCTGGTTTGGGCTCTATGAAATTGTCTGCTTCTACTTTTTTCCTTGCTTTTTCTTCCTCTTCTTTGTATTGAGTTATCTGTTCACAGCTGAGTAATCTCAGTAGAACTGCGGGGATGGAGATCTTCTTGCCTCACGTCAAAGATACAGAACCTCTTTCAGCTGAGCTCGGGATTGGCAATACAGATGGGTATTTATAAGTGCACACACAAAGTAGGTATGAGGTGTCCGCTGCGGCAATTCCTGTGCAATATTGTATTGATCATATATAACTCTGACCCCTTTTTCTGCCCTCTAACTGTACAGTTCACCTCCACCAAGACTAACTACTTCTAGCCATCTATCCTGCTGAGTGCCTCTCATGCAGCAGCATCTATCTGAAAAAAAAAAAAAAGACAAAAACAAAAAAGCAAATATGTTCCGCTAACCAACCAAAAGAAAGATTTGCTTTCGTTTCTTCAAGATGTGAAGAAGATAGAACTAGATTGGTAAGATTTGCAATATTCATTGATAGAGCAGCTGAAATGCTTAAAGCTTAATATGTCGTAAAACAAGTAACACTCTCACCATGTTCACCCCATAAAGAGTTGGAAATCACTTGTTTCTGAAGAAAAAAAGGTATGTAATGTAAATCATGAGATAGTATATTTTAAATTATCAGTGTTGTTACACAGACAGAAGTTGTAGATCATTTCTCAGTGAAACCACTGATATTGAATTTATAGACTTTCTGTCTCTATCATCGTAGATATTTTAAGTACACGGTACTTATATAAATATCCAAACACAACATGGTGTGAATTGATTTGAGGCAAACATTCTGATTGGACTTTCTCAGGTGTTCATTTTTTCATAATTTTCAACTGTCCTTTCTTCTCACAACACAAAGCCTCTATCCTGCCTACACTTCACTTCTTAAGCCCTTAAAAATTACTTCACTATGCAATCCCTTTTATAGTGTATGGAGTTTGCATATGTAGAATTATATATAGTTCCTTAGCTGTGTTCATTTGCATGACAGTCCTTTGAGTAGGTGCTTCTCAGAATAGAAATGAGAGTTCCCTTCCAGAGTGTGTGGAGCTCATCTAGCCCACATCAGCATCTATGCTAAAGATGCTGACACTTGTTTTGTGGATGCTTATTATTTATTTATGTTCCCATGACTGGCTAATGGAGTTCCCTCACCTGGCATTAGGGAAATATCTTTTTTGAGTAACGTTATTTATATGTGCTGATGACAAGAGATATTTTAAACTTGGCAAATCAACTACAAATGAACTGAATAGTTGCTTCAATAGAAATCAAAATATGATTTACCTATATTTACATTTATCTGGAAATAATTCTAATGGCCACATATTCCTGAAAATTACACTCTCCCAAAAAAACAAAACAAAACATCTCTCTTCTGCTCTGTTTCTATGTTTTCACCCTTTCTGAGTGTACACACTTGTTGGGAAACAATTCTCCTTGTGTGACTACTTCAACAGACAGCTGTAATGGTGAGAACATCAGTATCTGCATGAGTTCTGGAGCTACCCAGAGAGAGCAGATTTTGAAAGCCAAAGTAAACGCAGGGAAACAAGACCTCATTTGAAAAGTAACACTTGGCATCCTGCCTGCCAGGCAGTAAAAACAAAAGCCATAAGACCCATTCACCAAACCAAGGTTTAGCAACCCAGCTTAGTCCACCCTTACTAGAGGACTGTATGAGGCTGCTTTGCTAATAGCTGCAGAACACCCAAGCTGTAGGGTGTTCATGCACGTTTTGTCGACTGAAGGAATGGGCAAATCTATAGAATAAATTAAACATAATTTTTCCCACTTCTTTTGCCTGCCAGCATAACTATGCCCATACTGTGCTGAAAAAAGGGTTTTCACAGATTTGTGATTGTAAGTGTTGAATCTGTATTTATGAGTTTCCATGATGTTTCTGTAATAATAAGATTATTAATGTCTCTTTTACTTAGTGTGAGGCACTAAAGTAATCAATGCATGAAGCTCACCAGCCTGTAACAGTAGCTGGTTCATTAGCAGTGACTGCTGTAAAGAGTGTGGTGAACATTTAGGAATATGCGGTTATTTTTAGCTGGCACACGATGTTCTGTGCAAATCCAGCACTGGAAAAGGGAATGGAATTTGTAAACATTTCATAGTCAAAGAATCCCTCCCAGAATTACATCATACACAGACTCTTTACCTTTTCTCTCTAGTCCAGGACCTTAAAATCTGGGTAAAACCTTTGAATATAGCAAGTCCTGAGAGAGACCCACAGATGCGTTATCATCCTGTACATGCTGTGGTTTGACATGATGGGAGTTATCTTCTGAGTGGCTGAGGTTTGCATCTTTTTCCAATGTTTCCTCTAGCTCCCATTTCTGTAATATGCTCATGAGAACATCATGATGAGTTCCTTCAAAAGCCTCAGGTCATCTTCATGTATGTTGAATCTTGTCCTGTCCTTGGTGTATATTTTTTAAGCGAGATCAGGATTGATAAGGAGGAAGTCCTCAATATAAGTAGCAAAATCTGTATCTTTCACCCTTTTGAAAATGAGAATTCAGTGATAGCAGGCACTTTTGCAAATATTGTGGGTTTTTTTGTGGCTACTGGTGTTGTGACCATGGATTCATGGTTAAGAGGCCAACTGCAATGTTCACATCAGATGTAGGCATCACGATGAGGAATAATTACACACAGCGCTGTCTTGAATACAATATTTTGACTAGGACATTGTATGAACGTCATTCAGTTTTTAAATTTTATTTAACCAGATTGATAATGTCCTTGCTCACCTAAAGAGTTCATAACAGCCTGCAAAAGTGACAGCTAAGGAAAATGCCGTCATTAAAATATTTTCATTGCATCTGTGGCTCTCTCAGAAAACAGACATGTTGAAGTGATGCACACAGTATTTTCAAATTAAGACAAATGCCTCTGAGTGGCCTTTGTAACTTTGCTGTGTATTGAGGGAATGCTGAAACTGAGGATCCGACCTGAATTCGGAATTGAGTGGTCCTACCAGACAAGTAAAAGCTCATTTTTCATGACAAGAATCCGTTTATCAGGTGAACCAAAAGCCCCATAAGCAGACAGTTTTAGGATTTCAAAGTGCCTTCATACAGGTTCTAGGAAACAACTTGCAAAACATGCAGGAATTTATACAGAGATGTTTAATAAATCAAAGAGACACTTACAACAATGAACATCACTCAGTTTAGGTGATTAGTTCTTTACAGTCATTAGGATTGGAGACCAGAGTGTGTGGACTAGTCTCTTTTTATAGATGATTGATGGGATGAGAGAGATCAGAAACAATATTGTAGACAACAGATGAACAGAGAATATTAAAAAAGCAATGGGGGGAGGATTGAAGCCCTGCTGAAAGATTAAAGAATAGAAAGAAGTACAAATGAGCAAATCAATTATTGTGTGAAGATTTCTAGGATGTTGTTTAATTCATATTGGCCTGTTCTATATTTAGTTTCCTCACAGTTTCTCTCTTTATTGATGTTTCTTTTAGTTCCCTCTCTGGAATCTGATTCTAAGATGCATCATTGAATGATCCTTTGAGGGGAAATGTTACAAAATGAGACCCAATCTAGCAAACATTTTCTGACATGAGCTGTCTTGTCTTAACTAAGTAAAATTCAATGATGTTCCTTCTGAGTATGAACACTGAAAAGTGTTCAAAAGAGTAAAAACTTTTCAAGTTAAGGCCATGGAGCTTCTGCTATTTAAGGAGTGAAGGGCAGAGCAGGAAAGAGAAGTGGTAGCTTCAGATAAGCTTTTCTCTTCAGCGTCAATTTATGCACCTTGTGGGATATTTTACTGTCCAAGCAGGTAGCGGGACTGTGCTGCTGCGAAAAGGATCATTTGCTCCCACTTTTTAGGTCTGGCTCAATTAGATGCAAAGTGACAGAGCTAGTGCAGGCAAAGACAATTCAATATGTGACCAGTTTCCTCGGGGAGATGGAGAGCAGTAACCTGGACTTGCTCCTCTCCCAAGCTCAGCAGTCAAGGCAGCTCCAGGGAAACACATGGGAGCAACGTGAAGAGAAAAGCAGAGGAGAGGGGCTCAGATGTAGGAGGAGCTGAGCTGAGGCTGAACTTTCTGTGCTGTGCGAAGGTGTGTGTATGGAAGAGACTAGGAAAGAGAAGAGGATTATGCTGGGAATGGGTGTGGGAATGAGTGGCAGTATGGAGAAACCTGTGTGCCAAAGTAAAATGCCATAAGAAGCGTGGGGAAAAAAAAAAAAAAGAGGAAATAAATATGCCTTTAAAAAATTAGTGCATTATAAGCAGGAGTCATGAGCATTAAATTAACGTAACCACACTCCAGCAATCACTTCAGGATCACAGAGCCAAGTCTTGACTCTTTGGGAATCAGTTCCACGCTGGAACGTGTTTGAATTGAGTTGAACAATAAATTATTCAGTTTTGCACGGCCTGCCTTAGGGATGATTATAACATCCCTGTAATTGTTTTTAATGTAAACATCGATACATGCTGTCATCTATACCACCACCCTAACTTTCAAAACTTCCACTGGGAAGTCAGCTAGAAACCTGTCCAAAAATATTTTAAGAAAAGTGCTGCTTTCTATAAAAAAAGTCAAGTTCTTCTCAGAAAGTTTTTCTTTTCACCAATTCCCTTTTATTTTGTGAAATTATTTCATAGGAGTCTGGTGATGTGTGCATCTGCTCTGCTCTGTGGGAGGATATAGTGCTTCATAAGAAAAATTTCAGCCAAGAGGTCCATGTTATTACTAAGAACGCGAGGAGGAAACACTTGACTCTCCGGAAACATTGTGATGGCAAGTTCATACCAAAAGTCTTCAACCTTACAAATGGTCAGCCTGGGATTTTCCACCTGAACTTCATTTGGCTGGAGGTCAGTCTTTCCCCACTTTCAGACATCTTATAGTTTTGCTTAGGATTAAATAGTGACAAAACCACACTAAATTTCCAGTCATATGATTCATCTGCTGGCTGCAAACTAAGGAAGACAGGCAGGTGGTACCTGCATTTTGCTTTGCCAGTGCCAGACACTGACTTACGTCTGGGCCGGTGCCTGTCCGTGCTTGTCACATCCCATCAGAGGAGCTGGGCAGAGCTAGTGCTGTGGCTGCAGAAAGCGCCTGCTCTGCAAGCCTCACACTTCACACAGCTTGGCCTGTGCTGGCTAGAGAAGTGTCTCTGCTCTGGGTAGGCACCACACATTAACTCTGAAGTGTATGAGACAACGAGCTTGACAGCGACAAGGAAAGCTGAACGTGGGGTGTGGAAAGGGAAGGAAATAAGCTTGGGGACAGCTAGGTCAAGGCCAGCTAAAGAGGACCTGAGGGAAGCAGGCAAAAAGTTTTGATTATGAAGAATAAGGAGGGGGAATTGTGGTTGGGATTTTCAAAGGAACATAAGGGGAGAGTCAGAGGGAGATGGACACAAAATCCCTTAGGATTCATTCACAAGTCCAGTGACTAATTCACGATCTATTAGCCTAGTAGTTATCGACCTGGAACGCACATCTACCATCGCCACTCAAGAGACAGCTTTCTTATGCTGGTCAATCTTGCAAAAAACAGGATCAATTTTATTTATGGTTGCCATTGTTACATAGAGAAAGGTGCAAACATTGCTGTGCTTCTAAGTTTGAGAGACATGTTTTCCTTCATCATATAAAAGAATGAGCTTAAATATTGGATCTATGTCCACAGAGAAAAATTGTTTTCAGAAAGGAAATCCAGGGACAAAGTATAATGGATAATGGATCAAAAAGAGTAATTGTAACCTAGGGAAGTTAGGATTGAAATGCAATCAGCAGTTATGCTCAAGCAAATTGGCCCTGCTCATCACGCTAGGTCAGCCAAGTTGAATGGAAAGCCAAGATAAACATGACATAAGTACTAGTGCTGTTACACATTTCATCGCCTCCATGTATGAGAACCAATGGGTGTAAGTTAGGGGCTACAATTGTGTGTTACTTCAATTACGCACCAAGGGGTGTAACTGGCAGTTCAGATTGGCTGTGTATAATAGTGGACTTTTTATCAATTACATGAAAACTGAAAATCTTTTCTGTGTCAATACAAGGAGAATATATTGTCTTAGTACTGCATCACAGTTCTCATAAGAGGTATGCATCATTGCATCTGAAATAATGCCTTCTCTCTGCTGTTTTAGTCACTTAGGCAATCAATTGAATAGCATGCTAAATTATTCTTCCAAAGGTATATGTATTGCCATATGATCTCCTGTCGGACTCCCCTCCTGGACACAGATATCATATTGCCTCACTTAATAATCTGTGATTCCTGTTTAAAATAACGGTAATGCAGTGAAAATAATTTAGTCAAAAAAACAGAGTATTTTTAAGGCACTTTTTTTTTTTTAATCCAAGCAGTTTCTAGTTTGTGCTTCCTCTAAATGCATGCAAGGTAACATGGAGATCAGGCTTCATCAAGGTTCCCACTTTGACATTAGAGTCCTCTCTGGGCTGCTTTCTTTCACATCTATAGCACAGGACCTCCTATGTTTCTGCTATGCCCAGTATTAGGCTATAGCAGAGAATCTGCTCTATTCCAAAAGCCACTTCTGCTCATTTTCATGATACTTTTACATGAATAGTGGATTGCAACAGTGCACTGACTGTACATAGTCTCCTCGGGTCAATAGTCCCTGCTGTCCTCTTCATATGGAGGGAATCCAATGGAGTCTGTGCAGGTTCCATTGGGTAACCAAAACAGAGAACTATATTAGCTCTACCTTTGCAGTGTACAAATATCTGTGTTTTAGTGTAGCTGAACAGAATTTGGCCCTTGGGATTTATAGTTTAGGCAGGGTAAAGAAAGAGCTGTGTACATTAAATGCAGACTTTGAGGTAGGCCATTGCATCTTTCCTAAAATGATGTTACCCTACGGTCACATTCTGTTTGTTTTTAATACTCTACAAATTTACTGCAGAAGCTTTGATGCATGTTTTTCAGCTTGAAAGCAAAACTGTCTCTTTGTCCACCACTTTACAGTTTTAATGTTTTTAGCAGGCAGCTTCAAGATACAAAAACGGGCTCAGTAGAGCTAACAAGAATATCCGGAGCTGTTATAGGAGGGATTCAAAGGAACACCCAGGAGGCTGGAAAGCACAAAAAGTTTTACGTTTGGGGCACAAACCAGTCTCTAGCTGGGAACAGGAATAAAGTTCCTCTGTGATAGGTTGTTCATTAACTGCTGGATGAAGTCTATGCACCTTCCTAAGAAGAATCTGGTACCAAGTCAGAGCGAGCTCGTGTTACTGGACCTGGTGTAGTGCTGACGTGGTAAATGGTCTCTTCCTTATTAGCTGAGCCATTTATTGCACTGGTTTTGAGTCTGCATAAATCCCTTGAAGAATTACTTCTGGAATATGGCAGCAGGGGAAGAGTCCTTTTGCATGTCCAACAGAACTTTCTGCTGCCTGCATGTATTCTGGTTTTTGTTTGTTTGCTTGTCTTTAAATTTTTATTGTGCTTTTGATCCCAGACCAAGAATTGAAACCATCGCTGGGAATTTGCTGCTAGTGAGAATTATGAAACAAAATGCAACCGCAACACTTTAAATGTTGATTTAAGGGGTGTCTAGACCTCATGCTGGCTTTATGCACCAAGACGAATTTTACAAAGAGAACCCGCCTCCTCCCCTTCCCTGATTTTATATTAAACATCAATTCCCTATGCTCTCACTCCAGTCTTGTCCTTCGGTACAAAGATGAATAATAGGGCTTCGGCTTTCTTATTTTTATTTGGAGTTTGAAAAAAACCTTGTATTTAATGGAAGTGGAGGGAGCATTTTAAAGGGAAGCATGAACATTTATAGTGCTTTTGAGTTACTAGGTTAATTAAAGAAAACTACAAAAAAGTAGCAGTGGAAAAGGCCAGAGTCAAAGCACCGATTTTCGATATTCCATGGCATTGCTGTTGGGTCTGAGTAAAGATCACCTGACCCTCAGTGAGTTATTCTTTTACTTCACCTTTGTTTTTCATACTAGACACGACAACCAATGCTAAAGAATATTGAGAGTAAATGAGTTGTCCAAGGAACTGAAGATGATTGTGCAGAAAGGCAGTATATGTGAGGCAGTATATGTCAGGAAGGCAGTATATGTGAGGTCTACAATTGCTTGGAATCAGAACAGTTCCAAAGTTGCTTTCAAGACTCTTGAAGACTCATATTAAACAGAGATTTCTATACCCGGAAAAGAGGAGGAAGGAGTTTCACTTGTTTAAATTATAGTCCATTTTCTCAAGTTAGTGAAAGTTGTTGGTGAGTTTGACTTTTCATAGGATGAGACATGGGGACAGTGACAGAAGTAAATGAATTGTAGGACTTTGGTAGTGGGCAAAATTGTCTTCTGAGCAAAAAGCCACCAGAAATTCAGGTAGTCAAGTCATAATCTGAAGGTTTGTATGGCACAAGAAGAGATGAACAGGCCTTGTGCTAGTCTTCTGCACATGGCCAGATTTCCCTCAGTAGCCTGAGAATGTCAATTAAATATTAAACAATATCCAGGACAACAGGTTAGGATGACTGTATGTCATGTATTTTCTTTTTACATGCCATGAGCTGTGCACGAGGACATATCTAAATAAAATGCATAGGAAATAGCATCACACAAATATGATCTACATTTTTTTCTTGATCAAAGAGGCTGAGGGAAAAAATAATTAAAAAGTAAAAGCCTTATGCAATGAGATTTAAAAGAAAACTTTGGAGGCTGACAAGACGCATCTGGCACAACTTCAAAGTCCATCAAAGTACATATAATCAATGTTTGTCAATAGCAGTTTTGCATCCTTTAATTTATCTTTCATGGATATAAAGCATGATGTTATTAGGATCCAGTCCATACCTTAATTCTGTTTGAGATTTGATGAATCAGGGCTCTATTAAAATTCAGTGCAAATCAGCTTACTCAAGGACACATTACATAAAGCCGTGCATTATCTAACTCCTTTTATCTTGCTGTCTTTCAAACTTGTTAAAGAATCTGGAATTCTCTTAAACTTGTGTGTGTGACCACCAATGCAGTAAATCTCAGGGGTGTCTGCTTGCAAGCACCTGCTTAAATTAAGCTTGTGACATAAATACAATTTTTACATTTTTTGTGTATGATTTTATTACCAGAAATCCACCTGAGGATGTTTGGGATATGAGGAATCATCAGGAATAAGAGACATGCAAAGCTCAGCCCCCTTTTATCAGCATCTATAATGAAGTGCACACATTATATCTTTTCCACTAGAAAATCCAATTCAGAACCAGAGACAGTCTCTGTGATCTCAGGTGCCTTCTCCCTCATATTTCAACCTGTGACCTGCTCTCGTTCTGATTTACTGTAAAATCTTCCAAACCTCCCCAGTCAACAACCGTATTCTTTTCCCGCTGGTGTTGTGTAATGCGCTGGACACTATCCTATCTACCTGCTTTATAAACACAGATAAAACATATTACTAGGGAATTCCTACAGGACTTTGAGCTGCCACCTGCAAACACTTTACTTCTGCCACTCTTTTCTTCTTTCTAGTCTGACTATAAACTTTTGGGAAAAAAAGGACTTGTCTTTGCACCTATTTTCCTAGTACGTAGCACGAACAAGATGTGATCTGGGAGTTTGTCATGGCTACCAGAATATGGGGTTGTTTCATCTTAAAATTGCTTCGTGACTCCCTCCATTGCTACCAATACTGTACTTGCTTCAGCTTCTGGGGACTGTGTGTTACTTGAGAATCTCAGCTTTTACTAAAAAAAAGAAGTTTTCACATTTGTGGAGAAATGTTCAAGAACATGAATGTTGAAGTTTAAAATCCAGAACACTTTTGTGCTTATTTTTTTTTTTTAACAAACAGATCTCTTTTTTTTCAGGTGGAAGGGAAAAATTAGCCTGACTCATACTTTTTTAAATGGCAATAAAGAAGGAAAACAATTCTAATACATGAAAAAATATTTTACTTTCTTCATTAATTCATGTTATTTCCTGCTTTGATATTTAGTGTTTTGAAACACTCACCAGCAGTCAAGACAGCAATCGTCTGGGCAGGATCCATTTATCTCATTAGGGCAATCTGTTGAACATTAAACAATATCTGAAGCGCAGTTAATTATTTGCACTGAATTAGCTCACTGTCAAATGACTGTGGCCTGCCTAAAGAAAGACAGGCAGCAAGGAAAAGCTTATGTGAGGAAAAACGTTGTCAGAATGTTTAAAGGTGTCCTGTCCCTTCAGGTCCTTCCGCTGGTCCTTTTCCTGGGCAGTGCACACTTGGGCGTGAGTATGTTCTTGCATTCCTTTTGCCGGGGTGCTGGGAGCTCAGCTGGGTATCTGCATTTATGAACAGTGAAATGCTCAAGAAAAACGTTACATAAACTGAAGCCCCACAGTTTCTTGGGGGGTTTCGTTGGGAGCAGCTCTCCCATGGAGACGGTGTGTTGCAAAGTGCAGTCTTTGCTGGGCAGGGCGCATTGTGCATTTTTGTAGTGGCCACTGTTGCTAAAAGACTTGGGTATAAGATTAAGCAGGTTAGTGGCGTGCTCTGACTTGGCAATTCTGCCAGCTCTTCTGCAGAAGATAAAACTTACCTAACTTACCTCTGGTCGTATGCTTTGGATGGATAAATTATTATTGCTACTAACACACAAGGAAGGTTAACAGCAAAATATTCAACACAAGTGGAGAGGGCCAAAGCCCTGCTCTGTCACATTCCCGAATCTATACATCTTATCTGTAAAGAAGAGTGGAAGAATGACTCATAACTAGTTAAAAGTCAGTTTTAAAAATATTTCTTTTGTTCTTGCAAGCACTGTTATAAGTGGACTTGATCTTGAAGGTCTTTTCCAACCATAGTGATTCTATGATTTTAAGTATATTTTCTTATGAAAGAATTCCAGGTTCTGGAACTTTTAATGAAGTTTGCAATGCACGTGAGTTCATATGTAGTGAAATTCCTTTCAAAATAGCAGATGTTGTCATGGTTAAATCCAGTTGTTTGAGAAAAAAAAAAACATTGTGAAGGGTTTTAACAGGTTATGGATCTTTTTAAAGTGTTTGGTGAATTTAAAAGGAATGATTTTCACAACACAATAGAGTTTTTATTAATTGGTGTATCCTTAGGAGTATCTATTACTGATAATAGTAGATATGGCACACTTGATCCACGGATACATGTGACAGCTTGCTGGGGGGATCAGTTCTAGAGCTGTTCAGTGCCATTTTTACAGACGTCGGGGGAACCCCAGCTATCATAAAGAAGCTCATGGTGAACTGGCAGTTTTAATTCGTGTTTCATGAGGGAGAGATAGGTGCAATCTTCAGCCAACATGAAGTCTTGTGCAGATTTGCTAACTAGTTCTAAGTACTAGATTGATTCATTAGCTTTGACAATCTTAATCTGACTTTGCTCTAAATATTGCTGTGGAAAATAGAGTGAATACCTCCTCCCGCCCCGAATATTCATTAACTTTGCTAAAATGCAAAAGCAATTCTGCTGTCACTGAAAAGCAGCACGACAGAATATTCAGCAGGCTAGTTTTTAATAAAACATGTTTTTTCTTCATAATTAATATAACAAGGTTTTCTGGCTTAGCACTTGGCATGAATCCCAGAAAAAAAAAGAAAAAGAGGGGAATGAGTTGCTGTGACGTGACCATTGCATGACAAACATATTCTGAGAGGATGTTTTTGCCGTAACGATTTGTTACAAAGAAGAGGTTACTGAAATAGTTTGAACTGAACAATAACAGACTTTGCACACTGTCGAAACTGTGGGAAACACACCCTAAATTCCCATTTCCATCCTTCCTTCCTGTAACTCTTTTCACCATTCATATTTTTTATTAGAATCTGCTTTAGGAGTTTTTGTAAGTATCACTGATTAGTAAATGCTACTGGTCTAATATAGCAGCAGTCAAACACAGGGAGTTGCTCATACTGAGTTAGAGCAGAATATAAAAGCACCAGGACATTTGCAGTTCCAGCAAGTTCTGGAGTAGGACTTAAGGCAAAAAAAATCCATTCAGCTCTTTCACTGAAGTTCTTTTCACCTGAAGAAAAACTGATTTCACCTGCATAAATATAGACTATTTCCAAAAAGGGCATAAATTTACATCACAGATGCAAACAAGAACGAAATTTGCCCCTTCATTTAAACATGTATGCTATAACTGTATAAAAGCTAGTCTTCTGGTATGACACGCCTTCTCAGTGTCTTTTGGCTTTTAGTTCCAGTGGGTCCTCACTGATTTATACATCAGCATGGCATGAACAAGAGCTTTTCAGAGAAATTGATGTGCTTCCAACCACCAAGATACTGTAGCAGAAATATCCCTGGTGCACAGTGTTGTATAGTGAGAAGCTTCTCACTTTGCCAAAAGGAAATCCAGTGAGCTCATCCAGAGCAAGCCATATGGCTAGATATTCACACACAGCAATACAGACATTACCAAAGTATTTGCACTTGTAGCAAAGCACTTTTCCAATAAGTCCAGCCAAATAATCAGGTGCAGTTACTGGGGGTGGTGAGGGTTAAAGTATCACGTGAAGATCAAACAGTTGCAAAGAAAAGCTCCTTCTTTAGAGCGTACCATCAATGTCAATCTTATAGCTGGATTTGAAGCTGTTACAGATACCAGCAGTATTGGTCTTTTCTTGACTCAGGTCAGACCTGGTTCCTGTGGAGACCCATGTTTTAGGGTGAAAAATCTCAAAGGCAGCTCAGGTTGGTACTCCATCATGACACTTTTTCTAATAGATCCATTCCTGTGGCCAAGTTGTGCTCCCTTCACCTTCTCACTGCATCACTCGTGATGTGAAGGGTTTTTGCTCGCTGCCTCATGAACTGCTTCCCGCAAAGAGGAGCGAACATTGTCAAGCCAGTTTTGATTTGTGGCCCACTGGGCATAGCACTTGACTGCAGCACCAGCCCAAATTCGCCTGATGCAGCAGGAAAGCAAAGAAGCCTCCGCGGTGCCCCCAGCAAGCCGAGCGCTGCTCCTGGAGGGAGCGCTGCTTCCTGACCCCCGAAGGCAATCAGCTTATGCCCTCAAGCAGGCAGGTTGATATCCCTTGTAACTAAAGGGACTTAATCACTTTGCATAAGCTTAAAGTCTAACAGCATAACTTGCATCCTCAGCACAGGCTGCGGAAGCGTTTGATAACTCAGCAAAGTTGTGTTAGTGTGACAGGGCTGCTCAAGTGGATTTTGCAGCTTCCTCTTCTCCTGGCATCCAAGACAGTGCCCGTTTTCTATCTAAGGCAAAAACAGCCAGATAATCCCAGTTTCTACTATTTCTTGTAACACAAATATTAACTCCCCAACTCTGATCTCTAGGAAAACAGGAGTAGGTAGCTCCTGTGCAGACAATCAAGCTGTGTCATCAGTACTGTGGAAGGTGCTGCTGTTGCTTCTTCCTGGATCCCCAAGGTTTTTGTCCTGTGCTACCATAGGAAAAGTTCTCAGACGAATAATCATCAAAATAAATAAATTTCAACTGCTGTGGGCATTCTGAAATCAATCAATGAGGAACAAGTCACATACTCTGCAGCAAATGTAGCTGTTCAGGGTGGAGGCAAGAGATGTCTTGCTAGAAGAGAGGTAAAGAACTCAGATGTTTTGGTGGAATCCTTTAAGGGAATGATTTCCCAGGCTAAAAATATGACATGTGTTGCATGTGTGCTCCAGATGACAATACGCCCTGCTTTCATCGCACTGCAACTACGGCCCTGGCTGAGAAATACAATGTCATTGCTGGAAAAGCCACTTTCCCTTGAAGTTCAAAGACTGTCACTATCCAAGATGGTTGCAGGCAAAAATCTGGACGATTGTAAGAGCATCACAACCGTGGATTCCCTCCTCCTTTGGCGAGAAGCCCAGACAAAGGTTCCCACTGAGAGCTGTCAGCAGCATCAAGGGGTTCACTAAGAAAAGGCAGTAGTTGCCCTCCTGGCTCCTTCATTCCTTATGGCAGTTGTGGATAGAAATTGTTCACATATCTGTCTTCATTCTCCAGTCCATCCCCATTCTGCATCCTTCCCACCTGCGAATCTATGGTTGTGCTGAGGGATGAACGAAAGGGGTAATATTCGCTTTGCTGCAGTAGAGGACACGGCATGGCAAATTGCAGGAGAATTTCCACAACCTAATGCAATTGAGGGAGCAGGTCAATTCACACTTATGCAGCTTAATTCTGTGTTCCTGTAGTGCTTTCTTGGGAAGTATGCGTGTGTGTCTGAGCATCCTCCTGCGTGGGGGAGGACACCTTTCATCCCAGGCTTTCTTCTGCTAGTCTGCCATGGCAGCTTGAGTCACTACTCCTTCTTCTCTGGAATAACTTCTGTTTTGCATGTATGTAAATTCACAGGCTAGCCCTGGGTTTTCTCCTTTGTGCCACCTGGTTCTCCACCTGCTTTTATAGTTTAATTATTCATTTTGATTGCAATATGGGGCAGCAAAGGTACTTGAAACACAGCAGTTCAGTTGCAGAGTGCCCTTGGCAGCTGTAAATAATTTCTGTTGAATCTATGGTCAAATCTTTCTGGCTGTCTTCAAGACAAATTTCCAGAGAGTAACTAGATATTTTTGTCTGAGAAAGATCTTCAGGATTCTGTCGTGAGGCCAAGAAAATTCACGGTTCTGGCATTACCATTAGAAAACTATTATATTTCATTAGTCTTCCGTTTTTGAGGACTTGAAATAGAACAATAGAGAGTATCCTATATCTGCAGTGCTTAACTTTTGTACAAAGGCTAATTAGTGAAATTTTGATGTTCTTTGGAGAAATGAAACTTTAGTGAAGTGCTCATCCTTATGATGATGATGGCAGAGGTTTGGTGAAATTATGATATTCTGAATTTCAAACTTCTTTCCTCCATTTCTCTAGTAGCCTAACTGCACATTCAGCTGTGCAGACTAAAAAATGCCTCTCCTAGACTTTTTTTGCAAGGTTTCTCTTTTATGAGCACCAAGTAATAAAATTTAAAATTGCTCTCCGTGAATTCTTCCACCTTCGTCCCCATTCTCCGAAGACCTTCTACGAACAGGATCCAGTGATTTTATTCCCTCTTGAGAGCACACAGAAAGTACCCGTGTGGAGCTGCAGAACGGGGCTGCAGAAACCTGCACCACGCTCTAGTTTCCCTCCCTCCCCCTGCTTTTGTCTGAATCCTGCTCCCGGCTGGACTCAGCTTTGCACCTCGTCGGAAGGACAAGATCCTCCTCTGCTGGCCATGAGGAATACGGCATGGAGAGCGGCACGGCCCTCGCGCACAGCCTGCACCTGCATCCCGCATCCCGAACATCCCGCACATCCCACGTCCCGCACGTCCTGCATCTCGAACATCCCGCACATCCCGCACATCCTGAACATCCCGAACATCCCGCACATCCCGCACATCCTGAACATCCCGAACATCCCGAACATCCCGCATCCTACACATCCCGCATCCCACACATCCCAAACATCGCGCATCCCAAACATCCCGCATCGCACACATCCCTCATCCCACACGTCACACAATACAGGTTATTGGAGCAGGGATGTTGGGACATCTGCCACCTTGCAGGCAGCTCTGCTCACGGAGGAGTGGTTGGAATCACAGGCAAAATGGGTAGCCAGACCGGGATGCTAGAAAAGAAAAGAGTACAGCAAAGTGCGAGGTCCCTTTTCTCTTTTTCTAGTTTCATATGCCATCCTCTGAGGACAATTTGAGACCATTGCCTCTGGTTTACAGCTAGGGAAAACTGAGGCACATTGGGGCATGGAGCAAACTCCTCCCATGCTTCCCACTCTGAGCTGAAACCTGCTGGAATTCCCACATGAAGTCAATGACTGCTCTAAGTGTAGGGAAGACTCAGCAACTTTGCTGCAAACAAACACTTCTGATCCAAAACCCCTTACAGCCCCACTAGGCAAGTGGCTCAAAGGGGCACCACAGAGAGAACAGAGGAAGAAATTATGTATTTTTTCTACTCATCCCAAAGGGAGGCATATGCTCCATTTAGAGGGACAGAAATATGTCCAAAGCAAATTTGTTTACACATTCCAGGTAATATTCCCAAATGTTAATTCTGACTTATTTGTCTGATTTCTCACTCATTCATTCTTGTATACAATCAGTGTTTCGCTGTGAATGCCTTTCTTCTCTATGCCATTTTTTAATGTAATATACAACTAAAAAATTTATATATTTAGTTAATTGCATCTATAGCAATGAGTACACATAATAATTGGGAGTTTTTATGTTGTGTGTGTATACTCTTTTGAATACATACACTTATTTGTTTGGAATTACACTTCCTTCCTACAAATTCTACGAGAGGTAAAGAATAGCAACTCCAAATTGACTCCTTTGAACTCGTTTTTAGCATGGACATTCTCATCACAGCCAGGTAATTCTGTCTGCCACTGTGATTTAGTGCACAAGGAAACACAAGCTGAATTCTTCATGTGGAGGATGAGTCCTAGTGTGGAGCCAGTGCGTTTCTTTCCAGACAAGCTTTGCTCACTCTCTTCAAAGGCTGAGGGCTGTTTTCCTTCTCTTCCTTTTTGTCATTTGCCCTTGATCATGAGCCAAGCAGGAAAGGCTGGAGCCCTACTTTGGAGGTCGAGCGCATGACATTTCCTCTTAGGAAGTACCAGAAATGCTCTCCTCCATTGAAGCTCTTCTGATAACCCTCCAGCTCGAAGGTCCAGGTCCCACAATCCTCCCTTGGGCTCCTGGTCTGTGCCCGCACATGTTGACCTGGGCACCGCTATGTCGAGTGTGTCACTGCCACTGGGCCTGTGTGACTTCAGAGAAGTGACGTGAGATAAAGAGTCAATGCACGGTCATTTATTAAGCAAAGGAGCAATTTAACTCATTCAGGACTTGTTTTTGGAGAGCGTTTTGCTCTGCAACTGAAGTTGGGTGCTCCAAAGAGATAGGGCTCTTCTGTAAGCTCTTGATAGCAGTTGATATTTTGATAATCTTCTGAAAGAGCACTTAAAAAATTAAGCCTTTTGGTTCAGCTCTGAAAGAGGTCAAGAGGTGACATTGATTTCACGTCCTGGAGCAGAATAGAACCTGTCGCCAAGTGTGTTACAACGAAGCTCCTGTTGTGGTTTCAGAAAGTGACTCTCTACCCTTCTTTATCCCCTGCAGTCTGGCAGTCTCTTCTTCCTGGTCGACCTTCTGAGTGGTAAGTGCTTTTGCTTTCCTCCATAAAAGTAAGTACAACCTACTTCACCAAGACCCTTAGCTAGATCCTTGCACTGAGTTTTAAGAACTTAACAAACAGCTTTGTTGTACTTAAAATAAAGCACATCATCCAGAAAAGCCTGACTTTAGGCTAGTAAACCTTGCCTAAACATATACCTCATGCCTCATACACACCTTCAGATTTACTTTCTCCCTCTCTCCACATGGAGTCAAACATTCCCATGTGCTCTGCTTCGGGGCAGGAGACAATTGGACAGCTCTGTATCCTTGCTGGGAGCTGCCGTGGTACTGAATTGCAGCTGATCTTGGGAGAGTCCTGCTTCTCACAGTGCAGATCAAAGCCAGGTCTTCTCTGGGCCACTCTGAGGCCTGAGGTGCTCAGTGCATGTTGAGGGATCCGCGGGCAAGCAGGGTCTGACATGCTGTGCTCGGTGGGTCTCCATGCCAGACTGCAATCCTCAGGCCGAGGAGGATGAGGAAAGAACCTGGCTCTGTGAGCTGGGCGTGAAAACTGAGGGTCAGATTTCTGCAGGTTCATGCTTTTTTGCAGCATACAACTAATTATGGGACTTAATATTGCAAGCATATCCAAAATGCAAGCAGGTTCAAAAGGTATTTCCTAGTTCATGGCGGTAAAAATCCTTGATAGTTATGGATGTTAACATGTTAATAGCAGGAAAAGGAGTGATTTGGGAGTGAGATTCTGATGGATGTTGTGTGCAGATGTGCAGATGTAGGGTGAGCATTTGTACTTCCTTAACAGCCTATGTGATCTATGTGGGGAATTAAGGCTTTATTAAGTTTAGTCATGTTGTGGGTAAAAGCTGCACTTTCTTTTCTTCATTTCGATGGCTCTTATATCTGAACTTGAAATTTACAACTAATAATTTTACCCTTTTCATGCCAAAATAATGTGGCTTTCACCAAACACTCCTTATTTAGCTATATTTCTATTCATTTAATTATCTTGCTGGCTTCCTGGTGAAAGCTGGGAATCCAGCAACCCTAAAGCTCATACAACAACTGTTTCTTTCCCCAAATCACTGTTACTCTTTTAGAAAGATGTGCATGGAAAACAAATTTCAGAATGATTCTGGTGTTTGAGCACAGTATTGAGCTTGTGCAAATATTTGGTTGTTCAGTCATGCACTTGGCTCCCAGCTTTCCGCAGCAGCCTTGCGTGGTGCCCTACCATTCCCAGGAAAAGTCACTGTGAAACTGAGATGAAGCAACAGCCACAAAATGGTATTTGAAGGACAGCCTGCTTTGCTGTTAGCTCTTTTTCTTTTGCAATCCCTGTTCAAGGTTGCAGATACCCTCAGCCAAGGCCCATGTGGAAGAGCCAACATACCATGATGCCTATCCAGTCTCTGCAGAAGTAAATGGGAGACCTATCATCATGTAAAATACAGTCAAGATTTCAGCCTCATAAAATAGCTTTCTATTCCTCCCAGACAGAGAAAATATTCAGAAAGGTTGTGAGAAAAAAAAACTACTGAAATTAGAGCAGATGTCAGCCAGTCCCCAGCGTTCCTGAGAGCTGGAATAAATGCTGGGTGCTTCGTGGCCACCTTGATGTGGGTTTGCAGTGGCTTTAACTTTGCCCATCACTCATCCTGACAACTGCAGTCCAGCAAAGTTACCTTGCAATTCAGGTCGCTTGGATGATGTTCGAATGCATCATATTCCCACTTGGAACATTAGTCATGACTTGATCTGGCGAAGGTTTTGAAAACAGTGTGACTGCCAGTGTTGGGCTATCTATTCTCTCCACAAGAGAGAGAGTCCGTGTAAGTTAATGAACAAGGGGATATTGATCAGAAATCCATTACTTGATTGACAGCTCTCAGCAATGTGAAAACCTGCAGATGAAAGCTCGAGCAGTTTAAAAGATCACCCAAACCTCAAAGCTGATTTGAAGCTTTAAAAGTCAATCCCTGCCTATCAATTATGGGGGGATTTTTTTTTTTTTTTTTTTTTTTTTTTTTTTGTACTACACAGAGGAAAGTTATTCTTTGAAAATTTGCATGCAGGATGTCTAATTTAATTTCATGTAATAGTCACATTTCAGTGACAAATGTCAGATCACTGCTTTTTTAAGCATGTTAAGGTTTTCCAGCACTTACAAAGAATGAACACTCTGATTTAGTAATACGTTTAACTCAACCAGTGTATCAGACTTTGTGCGTTAATTATGTGCTCAGATAAAAAAAAAATGTTGTTTTTGCTTTACTAAACCTATGGCTTGTTATGAATAATTAAAAAAATGGAATGGGAATACTTCTTAAATAAGAGATGTAGAAGCCAAATAGTTATTTAGTGTTGAAGCAGTAATAAATAGGAAGACACATTTCAGTTTGATGTCATGTATCCAATTCAGGGCTCTTTCGTTTTTGTTTTTTACTGCTTCATGCTGCTGTGGAGGACACAGAGTGGCTGGAAGATGGGAACTATCACTCGCATAGTTTGTCATTGCTCTTTCATTTTCCAATTTTCCATAAACTAAAGGGAGGGCTGTGATAGATCCCGCAGGGACTGGTGGTTTCTCGAATTTACTGCAATCTTATGCCAGCCTGGGCAGGGTTTCCCAGTTGGATGCCTCCACTTTACTGAGTCTCAATGTTTGCTGTGGAGTACCCCAAAGTGTTGGTGTTATCTAAGCTCTCTTCATGTGTGCCATTAATACTGCAGGTACCACTTTTGTATATAAAGGGCTGCCCAATCCCTCAGAATCACTCTTTAAAGCACCCACCTGTGGAATAAAGCCAACATTTCTAAGATTCTGTAAAATAAACAGGAGAAACAAAATCCAACTCGTTCGGCATAGTCCCTCGAACTCCAGTCAGCTTGCAAAGGCTCCCACACAGCGAGCTCACGGGCTACGTTCCAGACAGAGCCCCCTTTTTGTTTTCCTGTCTTAACTACATCACATTAAATTTAATTTTGCTCACTGCAGACAATGTCCTTATCTCCCAGCGAGATCCTCCTGTTCCCTAGCGAAGCACCCACTCCTGCAGCACTTGCACGCTGCTGAGACTCAGCTCCCGTGGAAATAATGAGCTGGGGAAAAGGAGTCTTGACTTGACAGAGCAATAAATGAGGTGAAACTTTCCTGTCTTTTTTTTTTTTTTCTTTTTGGTGAGAAAGGAGAGTAGGCATGTAGAAAAAAAAAAAAAAGAAGAAGAAAAAAAGACTGTTCTATTTTAATATGAAATATAAAACACCCATTGTACAAAAGTGGAATTTCTTTTTTTTTCCTGGAGCAAAGAAAGACTAAAGATAAAGGCTGTAAGCGAATGAATGAAGGGAGAAAACTAAGATAATGCGGCCGATAATCAGTGCAAGGCAGAGCATTATCGAGGGGCCATCAGGCCGGCCCTAGAGGAGAGCTTCCTAAGACGTCTCCGCGTGTCGCTCGGCTTTGCTCGTTCTCGGAGCGCCTGTGAAGAGCCGCGTGGCTCCCGCTGGGTGCGTGTCCCTGCCGAGAGGCGCCAGCCCCCCTCAATCAGCACCTGCCACTGGAGCTGCCAGCGGGACGGGGACGGGAACCGGGATGAGCAGGGGCTGCCCGGGCAGCACGCGGAGCTGGTGGGAGGCTGCAGAGCGCCCGCGCGGTGCCGGCTGCTCCGCCGTGGCCCATCTCTCCCCTGGGGAAGGTCTGTGCCACAGGAGGCCACGGGCAGCTGCAGGCCTTGCAGGCTCTTGCCTCACACTGCCACGATTCTGGTAGTCACAGCAGGAAGACAAAGAAAGCCTCTTATTCTTGTAGGGCTCTAAATCGCCTTATCTTATCACATCTGTCCTGTTGCAAGCACCAGGGTCTTCTTCTGGTTCCGGGCCTGAGTGTTGGGCTCATGTATTTCTGTGGCATGTACTGAGGAGCACATCCCAGACTCTCAGCTGGCCAAGGGCAACCAAGCCACATCCAACCGGGGGCGTCCCGGCTCCTGTCACCCAACAGCGCAGGGGCAGTCCCTGGAGCACAGCAGTGCTCCCGGCTGCAGCAGCAAAGCTGGGACGAGCAGCGTGCAGGGGCTGCCTTGCTGCCTCCTCTACAAACTCGAGGCAGATACAGGTTGTGCTTCACAGTACCAGCCAGGGCAGGTAAGCCATGACTTCCCTTCCAAGGGATGCAAGCTTGGACCCACTATGCTGTGAAGTCCCAAGTGAGCCTGAGGAGAAAAAGCTTGGCCCTCCAAAGGATTTATTTTTTTAAAACCTTCTTAACTGCATTTTAGTACTTCTGTGCTTCCTCCCTTCTCTTCACGCTCCCTCCAGACCAGCCTGATGACTATGAGTACTACGATGAGTATACGGAGCCAGAAGAGGAACCCCTCCAGAGAGAATATGCTGAGGATCCCGACTGGTTTGAGGAAATGTTTGGCTACGGTAGTGCTAGAAAAGGTATCAGTAACTCTGCACCTTGGTGGGGTGGGCAGGGAGGCGAGGAAGGGGTAAAATCCCTACGCTACATTTTCAGTGTGAGCGTGGCAGGCCTCATCTGCCAGCACGCTCTGGAAATGCCTGCATCAAAGGGACGAGTTAGGAGGATTGTTTGCAGTGTTCTCCTTTGTATTTCTCTTGTAAGGAGCCTGTGTTTTATCTCTGGGTTTCACAGGATGGATTCTGATCATGCAGAACATTTCTGATTGCTACTACAAAAAACACAGACTTATTTGTCTATAGACACTGTAAGATGTAATTGCTGTTTTCATGGGATATATGTTCTGTATTTATGCTCAGAACCCAAATGTAGAGCAGGTTTGCTTTTTTTCTTTCTTTCTTTTATTTTTTTTTTCTTATTCTCTCCAAGATATAAGTTTCTTTTTGTGTTTCACCACACTTCAGGAGAGCAGGAAAGGATCCTCAAAACTGCTTTGAATTGGAACGCAAATTTTCTTTTGAACATAAAATAAGAGGCAGGCAGCCGGTTACAACCTCCCCAAGGGTTATCCCTTGCACGAGGAAAGCAGAGGTGGTGTCTGGCTGCTTTGTTTGCCCCCAGCCCCTGGCAGTGCTGGCAACCTGGTGTGGAGGGGAGAGCTTTACCAGCCTTCTGCACAACGCCAGTGGTGCCTGTTAGTGGGTCAAAAAACTTGAGAACACAAGTGACAAAGGTGCAGAAGCTGAAAGAAAAACTAAAAAAAATGGCCTCTTACCCTGGCAGATCCATGCTCCTCCAATCCCTGCAAGAATGATGGCCAGTGTGAAAAGGAAGGAAGTCACTTCAGCTGCCACTGCCCCCAGCCATACACGGGCCCCACGTGTGAGAAAGGTAGGCTCCTTTCCATGGCTTACATCCTTATCTTCATTACCATTACAGCTGCATCAATGGAAGCAAATACAGTGCTTTAGGAGAACCTTTTCACCGAAGTGAGGGTTTGGGCAGACCTGTGTAGCTGTATCAGTAGATCTTGCAACCATCTCACAGGCGAGACCAGCATCTTTTGAAAGCAGTCCTCAGTAAAGTGCACTGCACGTGTTCAGAAAGCACATCCCTGCTCCCAGCGCGCGGGGCAGGCAGTGCTGAGTTGCCTGTGGGTCTTACAGCCCCTTTGCTGCAGATGCTGTGAAAAGCAAATGCTGATGAAACATCTATTTTTTCTGTTTTATTGGGCCTCGCCACAGTGAAAGACACGTGTCAGGAGAAGAGGTGCGTCAGAGGAGACTGCCTCATTACCTTAACCTCACCTTACTTCCAGTGCAGCTGCAGCCACCCCTACCAATCGCCCGACTGCCGCCGAGGTGAGCACAGTCCCACCACAGCATAACCCCAGCCCACACATTCATGTCTGATTTACCAGGTGGCAGCTCATCCCTATGGTGATGAGCATCTTAGAGTTCATAAGAAGCTAAAGTTGCAGGCTAAATGGGAGCTTTCTCTTATTTCCATCAATTGTGTGAGAGGCTGCACAGCTTTTAGCAAAGTAACAAACCTGATCTGTGTTTTCCATGTTGACAGCATCTTCACCGTGCAGGCCAAACCCGTGCAAAAATGGAGGTGTCTGTATACGGCACAGAATCAGATCAAAATTCAGCTGTGAGTGTCCTGAACCATTTAGAGGAAGAACCTGTGAAATTGGTACGTCACCATTCCAGGGATAAGCCACCATCAGCCACTGGGTCCAAAACAGCTCCATGATTGATATTTGCTACACTGCTTCAGCTAGCTCTCACTAGAAACAAATTGATGAAAACACATTTCCAGAGCTCTGATGTGACTCAAGAGTAAGGAAAGTCAGGGTTTCTCAAGCACTGCAGACACCACAGCCCACACTTACTTCTGAGGAGCAGAACTTGTTTCATTCTCTTGTAAAAAGTCTATTGATAAACTCCATGTAAGATGAGTGCACCTCATTACAGATGCCCTTTCCTCCAACTGCCTACAGGTAAGGTCCACAACCCACAACTTTCCTTTTGGTACCTCTGTTCCCTTGTCGTGATAGCAGTTCTACAGCCAGTTCTGGCTAATCCTGGTGACAACTTCTCATGGACAGACCACTGGGAGACACCATTTAGCCATTAAGTTCTTACAATGCACAGAAGTTTCAGGTGTTTGAAGCTAGTCCATATTCAGACTGGACAGATGATTATTATTTCTGTCCTACCTAAGGTAAAGGATTATCATTAGGTGAACTGTTGGGTCCTACACTTCTTCAGCTCCTCTAAGAATTGAACAGTAGGGCAAGAAGGGAAACGAAGAGGAACTGCTTCAGGGAAGGAACATCAGAAGAGACATTTCCATATCAGAATTTTCTCCTTACAGGACCAGATGATTGCTATGAAGAGGGATCCCTCCACTACAGGGGAAATGTGAACCAGTTAGTGGATGGAAAGACTTGCCTGCACTGGAATTCCCACAGTCTCTTGGACTACCCCATTAATGCATTTATGAAGGATGCTGACTCTTATGGCATTGGTGACCATAACTTCTGCAGGTAATGTTTTGCAAAAGCAACTGCAGAGGACTCTGGTGAGGAAAGCAGTGAGTACAAGCTGCTCCCGTGGATTTGGTAAGGCTAGATACGTCTTTAGTGGTGTTAGGATCTCACATCTTGTGATACACTGCCTGTCTAGAAGATAACAGGATGTTATAGTGGCATTTCCTAAGTCACTGTACTGATCTGAGACTTTTAGAGGCTTCTGTAATTTCTCTGAATAACCTAGGGTTTTTTATCATTTTTTTTCTCAAAGTTTACATGTGTGGGGATAATGACAGAGATCCTTTCTTTCCTCCCGCATTCCTCCCCACCTCAGCATCATCTTTCTCAAAACTTAAAAAATTCATTTCTCAAAAGGAACATTTCTGAAAGCTCTGTGCTCATGACGGAACATGAGGCTGCTCTGCTAAGTGTCCTCATGTAAGCCAGTTTCATGGAGACTTCTCCCCAGTCTGGTCGGCTGATGCTGTCAGTTGTTCCCTACAGGAATCCTGATGGTGATGAAAAACCCTGGTGCTACATCAAGAACAATAACAAGGTGGAATGGGACTTCTGTGACATTTCACCCTGCTCAGAAACAGGTAGACTGGAAAATTTTACGTAAGCTGTTTGGCAGTGTGAAGGTGCTCCAGCCAGCAGGTGCCTTGAGCTGAACGCACAGATACATGACAAGTCAGTGCCACAGAACTGTGGCGTGTTTGTTATTTTATTTTAAATCGCGTTCCTGTAAGTTCTGCCCTGACATAAGTGATTCCTGCAGTACCCAGGGTATCCAAGTTCAAAGCAGTCAAATCAGGTTCAAGTTCCATATCTGCCACGCTCCTTTAGCTGTGCTGCACCATGTATATCTAGAAGGGAAAGTGCTCAAGTTGCCCAATGTCTGCAAGCACCTCGCATAGCAGGGCAAAATCACATGCCCACAAAACAGTAAAGTGATGTTAGAGCTAGAATTTGCAGGGCTTACTGTGAGGCTCTGGGATTTACTTATGGTGAGGATCTATCCAAAGGAATATTGGGAAACTACGAGAAGTAAAAGTTAGTTCAGAGTGAGTGAGCTCACGTACTTCAGACTGAATTGTTTCTAGGCTTAGCTAGGTCTGACAAAACCTAAATATTTCAAGAGTCTTTAAAGATGATTTTTGTTTCTTTATCTGGGTCTTCTCATTGCCAGGTTTAATCTAGGTCAGGAGATGGAAGAGGGATGGCACACATTGGGAGGATTCACAACAGATCTTCCACATGAAGACCCTTTACTGCATTGATTCGGATGTCAAAGAATTTGATAGTATTTCCATATAGACTGTTTTATCTAGGCAATGGGGTGCTAACAGAATAATTACTAGAGACAGAGTTATGTCTAAAACAAGGTATAGAATTTTTCAAGTTGGATAAAATCTTTTTTTTTTTATTAACTCTACTTTCTCATTTCTCAAAATGTCCCCATCATACTCCTAAGTCCCCAGAAAAAAAAAAAATAGCTTCTTCCACAGGCACCAGCCATGCCTGCAGAATTGCAGTGTAACCAACTGTCCCAACAGTGAGAGGCACCCCCTGCTACTTAACTGTCCCAGTCACAACTTTCTATCCCTCTCTAGTGTAACCCCTGTATTACACATCTGCTGTCTCTCCCAATGCAGCTGAAGAGATCCCAGAGGAAACAGAGAGCCTGACTGAGCCACCTGCATCAAACGAAGAATTCAAAACATGTGGACAAGTAGAGAGTCAAAGACCTCTCAAGAGGATCTATGGTGGAGCCAAGACTAAAGCTGGCAAACACCCATGGATGGTATCTCTACAGAAAAAGACTTCCAGGAGGGGCAGGCATTTCTGTGGTGGAGTGCTAATTAAACCATGCTGGGTTCTTACTGCTGGACATTGCATTGAGTAGGTGCAAGTCCTCAAGTCCTATGTCTAGGTAGCTAAACATAGTAAGGGAGAGTGCCTGGTAAAGACGCCTTCAATTTTGCAGTCCAAATCATTGCTAGCAACAAATTTAAAGGAAAGGATACACAGGAAAAAATATATACATGAAGCATGTATGTTAAACTATACATGTATTTTAAAATGTACTTGCTAAAGGAACAAATTAAACTTACTTTCCTAATCACCTGAATTGAGCTAGAAGAGGCAGAAGAGCCAAAACCTGCTTTGTGCTCCCAACTGGTTACATACCTGTTAGCTTATGATATTACATTTTGAACTTCTTTGAGCTTTTTTTTCCTGAAGGGTTAGAAATGCTAACCTTGAATATTGGCATATTCCACTCCATCTAACGTTCTGGCACATATGGTTTTAGTTATAACTCCCACGGCTCCATGAATTACCATTCTTTGTCACAGCCACAGCAATAGACTGTTTGAACACTCTGCTCTAAATGCAAAAAAAAAAAGAACACATTCATGCCGCTTTAAACTTACTGTCCATCATTATTGCAACAAGTTAAGAGCACAGAGTATACAGGCCAACATCACAGCTTTCCTGACTAATATATATATAAATAACCTCTTGAAATCTCCTGCCTGTGCTCTACAACAACAGGAAGAAGCTTTTTTAACTTCCACATACTAAAGCAGTAGGTTGTCACCACTCTGACATAAGATGTCTACACATAATTTGCTTTACTCTTTTTACAGATACTCAGCAGAACATCTCCAAGTGGCCCTTGGAAAGCAAGACCTCAAGAAGAGAGAGCCTCAAGAGCAAATATTTGATGTGGAGAAGACTATTGTACATTACAAATACAAAGAAGCAGATGGTGTCCAATACAATGATATTGGTAAATCCCTCCTCTTGAGTAATCATGTGGCTCACTTGCTTGAAGCATTTCTCTTCAAATGAAGCCAGTATCAAATTTCCATCTGATAATGTATTCCAGAAGTAATTAGGCAAATTGAGGCTCACATTCCTTGGATGTTTGGGGTGGGAATCATGATGGCCAGGCAGAAGTCATGGTGTGGAAAGAATTAAAAACATGGTGACAGACCCGTCATTTGATGTAAATAACATGTCAGAAATTGTAGCCTTCATGAAGTTATGTTACAGACTGATAAGGACTAGAATTAATTATAATTTTTGTTGTTGTTGATTTTTATCTTGTATCCAGCACTGCTGAAGCTGAAGCCAATTGATGGTCACTGTGCTGTGGAAACGAAGTATGTGAAAACAGCCTGTTTGCCTAACTTTGACTTTCCTGATGGGACTGACTGCTTCATCTCAGGATGGGGTGCCACAGAGACAGGTATTTGTGGGCTGTCTTGCCTTTGGTTGATGTTTCCTTGGAAAGGGGGCCTGGCTCCTTCAGCAACAACTGCTAGAACCAAAGGTGGGTCTAGGCACTCAGTGAAACAAAAACATGGAATTCAAAATCAAAGACAAGTAAACTATCCTAGGAAATCAATCATTAACTGACGTCTCCCACTATTAGACTAACCAAACCTGTCAGAAAGTTTTGAAAAAAAGAATTTTTCACTTTTGTTTGTTTGTTTGTTTCCCCTGATACACCATGTCTTGGTTTCATCTGGAGCCAGTAAAACCAGCAAAAAAATATTAAGAGGGAGAGGCTATTGCATAGCTTGTGCATTTTAAGGCAAGACTGAGAGAGACTGGGACATTCACATGGTTTTCCAACCCATTGGGTCAGATAAAGCTTTTTAGAAGCAGCATCTGGATCTTCAGATGCACAGAAAAATAATAATAATAAAAAAAAGAATCCAAAGCTTTTCAAGTTCAACCAGCGCTATCCAAAACCTTTCTTGCCCACAGTAAATCCTGAGGGGAGAAATTACTATGCTTAAAAAAGGATAATGGCAGTTTTCTGAAAAATGCATTTTCTCATGTTCTGATTGATGTGTTGCTGTAAAGCAGCAGAAGGAAGATGTGTCAGGGAGGCTGCAGTAGGTGTCCTACTGCTTTGTGACTGATACAGTCAGACACGATACTTAGGACCATATTCTCCCTTCTGATGTAACTCTCATTGAAGTCCACAAGAGACAAATGTATTCATTTGATCAGAATGCACCAACATAATTTAATGGACATTTTTTAAAGTTCCAAATAAAAAGTCTCTTAAAAAGGGTATGAGGGTTTTTTTTATTTTTTTTTTTCCAACAAAGAATATGAAGTACCCTGTTCATGTTTAAACTAGATGGCTCCTTCTTTCAGCAGAGCTATTATTAGCATTTCAGGAAATCAGTGCAGAAATGGAATATTTCCTGAAACTCAAGTATAACCAAACTTATAAATCACCTTTAATTATCTACAGATGTAGTGTGTGGAAAATCTGGCTACTGCCTTTAGATGTCAAGTTAATGTCTTTAGATCCACTATAATTAAACATTTGCCTTCAAATATTGTATAATTTCCAGTTTCCACCTGTTTCATTAGTTTGCTCATTAAAACAGCCCGTGGTATCAATCTGAGAACTGCTGAACACGTCTCACTGATGTCCCCCGAGACCACTGGGAGCTGCAGACCGGCACCTTTGAAAGGCAGAGGGCCACATGTAGAGCTCTTCTGAGCCAGATTCTCATTTTGCTTTTGTTAGGCAACAACCAGTGTCCTGAGTGATGCTTCCAGGCTCTAATTGTATTAATTGAGACTGACCAGCCCATGAATTCCGCCCCCACCACCCCCAGTTCCCCTTTCCCAACCAAAGGGCCAACAAGCCCCTATTTTGAACAAAGACAACACATAACAGGCTTGGGAGGAAGGTGACTGGATTTTCTGGTGCACGTCCTGTAGATGAGGAATCCCACCAGCTGTTGGACGCCAATGTCAAGCTGATTTCACAGAGGCACTGCAACGCACCGAGAGCATACGGTCAGATCCTGGATGAAAGCATGTTCTGTGCAGGAAATCTTCAGAGGTCTGGAATTGATTCCTGTCAGGTCTGTTGCTTTTTCTGTATTTGAACACTAATTTCCCATGTAAACAGTCAGGCTGTGCAGAGTAATAGCTTTGGAAGGGTACTGCATATGTATCTGTTTCTCCCATCAGTGTATTTCAAGAGCCATCATCTTTCTTCAGTACAGTTTGAGATTTATATCCCTAGAGCTAATGTCATCCCTGTCAGCCACAAGCAGATCTATGGAAGCTAGAGACCTGCCTGGAAAAAGTTTGGTTTCTGAGTCAGTTTATCAGAGTAAGCTAAAAATTTAGGGTTTTTTTTTCCTCTCCATTATGTTACAGCATCTGTCTCAGCAAAAATTCCAACTTGGTTTTCACAATCAGAGCTAATACTTATAGGGAAAGTCAGGATCGATGTTTCTTTTCATTACGCTAGTGCCAACGGGAAGCAAGCTCATTTTTACACTGTTGCAAGCCTGGGCAAGAGCTCAAGCAATGCTTCCTGAGGTGCAAACTACCACTGCAAACATACTGAGCAATGGAACCACAGGTAAAACTGCAGAATGAGATCAGTCATCTCAGAATAAAGTTTTGCTGTTGTAATTTTGCGGGGTGCAGGTGGATACCAAGTGCTTTCATACAGGCATAGGATCATATCTTCATCTTTTCGGGGGTACTCCTAGTACCTCAGGACTGAGAATTTCCATGTGACCTTGTTAGATACACGTCAAAGACTTAAACAAAACCTTACATCTAAGAACGTCTGACCTGATTCCAAAAGAACTGCTCATCCAAAGGGCCAATGAAGCAGCACCCGTTGCGATAGCTGCTAAGAAAGAAAATTACCCAAAAGTCTTTTAATGAGAAGTGGTGCTTTTATTGTAAACATTTTGCTTCACATTTTGTATTTTGTACTTGCATTGCTTTTCCTCTTAGGGAGATTCCGGAGGCCCTCTAACCTGTGCAGAAAATGGCTCCTACTATGCGTACGGCCTTGTGAGCTGGGGCGATCAGTGCGGTTTAAAAAGCAAGCCAGGAGTCTACACTCAGGTGACAAGATTCCTCAGTTGGGTTAAATCCAAAATTCAGTTCGAGTCAAGGTCACTTCATTAAGAGACTGAATGTGGAGCAGCAGATGGTAAGACTGAGAAATTTACTTAGTTTTTAGTCTTTTCCCCAACCTCTTCTTCCTCAATCAGAACCTTTACAAAGGCTTCTCATGGCCTCAATGGGGTTTCCAATGTTGGAAAAGGCATTGGAGTGAATAACAGAATGTTGATTATAGTTTTCCTGGGTTTTTTTTGAAGTAAATCATCTTTTTGTAGGCAAAACCGATCAGAATCTGAAGAAACACCAGTTCTCCTTTAAGTCAGCCACAGCAACACTCATTTTTCCATTTTGCTTTTCAAGTCCTTGCCCCTGAAAATCTTGCAGGCTCAGCTGCTACCCCCTTTCCCTCTTCCCCGCACGCATCTTGCTGAGGTGTCTGACTACAGCCACTGGAATCTAACACATCAAAGCTGCTGGTGTGTGCTCCCAAGTCCCTGGTATTTTATGTATTTGCAAATGCCTCCCGTGTCGGTGTTTGCAAGACTGGGACCACTGGAATAATCTGACGAGTTAGGGTCAGGCAGGAGAAATACTTTTTAAAGCCCTTCTGTAGGGCTAACAACCCTGAATTCCATCATTGATGGATTCCAGGTTGAAGGAGGAGGAAAAAAAAAATCACTAGCAAAAATATTCTCTTTACTTCTGATAATTTAGTCATTATGCTCCAGAGCCACAATGATATATATGTGCTTAACTGCACTTCATACCAATGACACCTACAGGCTTTTAAAACCCTTTGAAGATTTAGATCTAAAGCTCTTGGATAATTCTATGGTTTTCAGAAGGTTTGCAGGCAAAAGTGTGTATTTTTGCCTGATTCTGCAGCCCTAATGGGAAATTTGGAAAATGGGATTGGTGTTAAATCAGAACATAAAAATAGACATGCTTGCATGTGAGGAGTCAATTCATTAAATCAGTCATGTCTCTTTCATCTGAGTTCTAGGGCGTACAACTAAGCAGCTACCGAATCTATCAATAGCTACTCCATTGCAATAATTTGTGACGAACTAACGGTGATTTTTTGCATCAGAAGATTTGAAAAAGACTGAAGAGTTAATTGTGATCTGAATATACTGTAAATCAAGAACAACCTCTCTGGTATCCATTAAAAGACATAACCTGTTAGACAATGATGACTTCTCTTCCATTGGCCCTTGTCTTGTTCATCGGTTAAGCCACTTAAATCACACTTTTGTATCCTCTTAAGTCAATGGTATCAATAATACAGAAACATAAATGTTTCCAAAGACGACAAGTACAGAATCAGGTTCACTTGATTTATTCAATACAAATGATTTTATATTCTACCAATCAGATTCATTCATCTGTAGTACAAAGCTGAGCCTGCCAGTCATCTAGTATTAATTTCATTTACAGCTTTAAATAAATACTTCGTAAATAACACAGTATTCACACACAAAAATAATAGAAAGATCAGTTTTAAAGTTGCAATGTGTAGGTTGTGTTTTAAAATCATAGATGCCAAGTATTTTGCTTCCTGGAAAACTGGAAAAGCTAAGGATTTGCAGACAAGCTGAAAAAACATCTAATTATTTTGTGCCATGTTTCTGATTATTTCTTATACAGCTGCATTTTCCTTCTCTTCACTTGCAGAATTTCTGAAGCATCAGGGTTGACTGAAACTTGCTGACATCCGTCTGTCTCCGACTGGTCCTGCAAGATTAAACCCAACCAAATTGTGTGGACAGCCAGTGGACAGGAGAAGGTTTTAATTGTTTTATTATTGTGTAAAAATATTTATAAATTAAAGACTAACTGGCAAACTAGTGGGCATAATCTAAAGGGCTGCTCTGAACTCAACTAATCAGGAAAACATGCAAATAACTGACCCACGCACCTAAGTGAAACACAAACATCCAAGGATGGAATGTGCTCAAGTCCTAATTTCTACAGCAAACCAGAACAACACCTGATTTCCATACGGATAACGTACCTGCAGATTTCCCCAGAACTACCAGATCTTAGCCAAATGTAGGGCTTAAGATGATATTGTCTGCAGTCTCTACTAGTCAAATACAGTAATAATTCATTTCCTAAGTAACTTTTCAGACGGGGGAGTAAATCAGGGATATGTCCTGTTTCTCTTGGGCTGGCTTATTCTTTGGCTTGTTCCCAAAGTGAAAACTTAAATGAAGCAAGTATTTACAGTATAGATCTTCTCTTTTATTGTAACTTTTATGGTAACTTAATGCTTCCTAATAATAGGGGCTACAAGGTCCCCATATGGACTTTTGCCTTCTTGTGCTGCGGCATCTCAGACCAGGACCTACACCTGTGGAAGTGAGGAAGAAGGAAAACCTGGAAAATCCCATCTTGCAATTTCTTGCAGCTTGGTAGGGATGGGGGTGAAAGAGGCAGGAGAAGCACCCTTCACAAAAAGCCTGCCACAGTAATTGACATTATGCTGGTAGGCATCTGCACCGAGCTTGTCAGTACAGCTGTCAGTGGAGATTACATGGTAATGTGAATGTCTTACAGACATAAGGAAAGATATAAGTTGTTGTATAGGAAGTCCCTTCTACCTCCACTATCTCTGTGGAGATACCACGATATGAAGACATCCATGAGCTAAAAGGAATACATCCCAAAATATTATTAACTCCTATCTTGTGGCATCATCACCATGGCAGTGCTTAACTCCCTAGAGAAGCTCCTTTAATTAAGGTTTAGACACAGCCACAGAACTCAGTGAGGAAAGTATATATATTCAGTTTAAATAATGGAGAGAATGCTTCAGGGAGCATTCGAAAGCATTAAATGCTTCTGGTGAGCTGTGCAGTTGGGTTTTGTGAGAATGATTTACTCTACTTACAGCTCCAGGTTCACACTGAGCAGAAGCACCTTGCATTTCCATTCCCCGAGCGTACGCCAGCTCAGCAGCTCTTCTTGCCATTTCAACTTTGTAAGAGCCTGGTGGAGTCCAGCCTATGCCTTTGATCCAGTTCAAGTCAGACCTGTATTTGACCTGAAAGAATGAAACATATACCAGGGTGTATTATTTAATTTGGCTCTCAAACTACACACCCTGGATCTTCAGGAGAGTGCATCGGATCAATGATAAACAAACTGCTCATTTTCAAAAAAGAAACTTCAGTTCTTTCAAGAACACAACTTTGCTGCTAGGTGAAGTCTGCCAAACACATTGCCACAGACACCTCCTAGCACTTGAAGAGACAGTTCTGCTCAGCTATACTTACATCACTCTGCAGCTTGTAGGCCTGCTTTGCATGCTTCACATTCAGCTGCTCAGGATCACACGTGTATTGGTGAAGAGGCTGCCTGTAGTTAACATTGCTGGCAAGCTGCTGGCTTCTCTTAGCATGGAGGAATCCTGGCTGGTTAAGGTGACTCTTGAACTGCACTCTGTTTTGGGCATACCCACTCCGGTACTGGTTTTCACTCTGGAGCTTTCCCACTTTGAGAACATGTCTGATTTTGGGATCATCATTTGCACTGCGAAATCCAATTTGCTGGCCTTTATCTCTCAGGAAAGCCTCTCTGTATTTGTACTGCAGGAGATACAGAGGAAAATCTAATTTTCAGATTCAGATTATGTACAAATTCCATTATGAAATAACTTACCCTCCCCTAGCTATCAATGCTCCCTGCAGCGCATAAAGGCAAAAGGTTTGTCTGATACCAAGCTGTATCTCTTGATTTAGCATGACACTTAAGGAGAAGGACCTCTGTGCTCACTGTTAAAGGACTAGAAAGATTAGGAATCCCCAAATACTCATCTCTTGAAAGCAGACATAGTTCCTTTTATTGTACTGTCTGGTGTACACAATATGCTGCTCAAGCTCTTGTCAACTCAATGAAACTCTTCCATCTTCAGCATTCCTGCCAACTGCAATCTCGTGTGTTCAAAGGTGATCTACTCTAGTCTAGCTCATGCTCTGACTATTCATTGCCTAGCTTATTATAATATACCTCTTCACAAATAATAGAATTTTGAAATGAAATACAGCAATTCATTTTGGGATATTAAGGGGACTCTATCATTGGAAATCGTTGCACTTACCAGCACTTGGTTTAACCAGGTTATCCATTTTCCTAAACCTGACTGCACGGTTGTCTTATGACAGAATTTACCCATTTTTATGGGGTGGGGGTGCCATGGGAAGAGGGTTGGGAAGTGTTTGAAATAAAAGGATTCTTACATCACTAGCAATCTCTCTTGAAGCCTTTGCTGTCTGGAATGGGATGGCGTCAATCCTAAAATCATAGCCAGATGCCCTTGTCTGTTCCCAAGATGTTTTATACACTTTCTGTGTTGAAAAGAAAAGAACAAAACAGTCATTTCCCCCTGCAGTTTCTTAAATTTAGTTCCATGACTGTAATAATAAATGTTTTATCCTACTGGGTTTATTTGTATCAAGAGTCATCAGTACCATCTCCAAGGTTTTGATCCAGTTCTATAGCACTTCAACTTCTTTTCTGTTCTCCATAATATTTTATCACTCATCTGAAAAGTGCCACCAGGGTTTCTTTTTGTACTTGAATGTGGTTGCTCTTTATTTGATTTAATTTCTAATAGAAACTGTGATGCATCAGTCACATCAATATTACATTGATATGGCCCTTATTCTCTCTTTTGATGCATCTACTTGTAGTGTCTTGGGTTTCACAGCATCATAATTTCAATACCAGCTATTTCAAGTTTTTCTAGTGGTCCCTATCTCAATTCCCAGCCACATGTGGCTTCATTAACTCATCTGGAATAACAGCTACTACTAACATATTCAATGTGACTTTGAGGCAGTGAAATATAATCACATCTTGAATAGAAACTGCTCTAGATTTGATTCTTCTTCTATTAGTAGACTATTTACAATACTTCTAATTTGCTGTACCACTTAGCTGTTTATCTTAGCTGACACTTCTAGTTCTCCCTTTCAGGTTTTATACATTTAATTTGTTAAGACTTTGGTTCACCCCTTCTGTGGTTTGTGACCATATGAAAACCAGCACAAAGTCAGCTTCACATTTCAAAAGCTGTTCTTGTATTTCACTGATGAATGTAGTGCTAAATAGTGTTTAATTTGAATGTAAACTGAGATGGCAAAAGTCCTGCATCAGCTGGCAGAACACTCTGCCCAGAAGCCCTGTAAGTATTACTGCAAGCGCCACTAATGGGCCTAGAGCTGATCTTGTATTCATGTGCAATCATCCCTTTCCCTTTTTATTTTTTCCCCTCTGTGGCATCAAAGAATGTAAATCTTAGCTGTTTCTTTCAGCTATAGAGCACCTCTTACACAAACCAGGAACTTAAAGAAATTTTTAAACTACGGTTACTCTGATGCTAAAGAAGGAAACAAAGAGTAGGGATAGACAACATGGCTCTGATTGGAGTAGGGTGGAAGCAGAATCCTTTAAAATAATCCCACTTACTGATGCCATTCCACCTTTTTTGATCACAACTGTGTTTAAGGAATCAGTTCAAAATAATTTTTTGCAACCTCACAAAGTTAGATGGCATAGTCAAGGAAAGAGAAGGAGTTTTTTCTTCTTCCTCACCCAAATGGAAGTTCATGGATTTAAATTTGTAACTAACTGTAGCTAGACTGAAAGACTGAAATGCTTAATACCTTCCTGCCCTAGAAAGAAGAATTCATTCTCAAAAGGAAAAAATAAACTTTTCATAATGCCATCAGCTCAGTCCTAGCTACATGTTAGTGGTCTGCAACCTCTGGCTTTTCTCAGTCAGGCTCAGCAAAGAACCTAGTGTCTACGCATACAGGAAAGGTTTTTTTTTTTTTTTTTTTTTTTTTTTTTTTATTCCCAGGCAAGTTTGTTTGCTTAAACAAAATAAAAGCCTCTGTTACTTACATCGCTGATTTGAAGTGCATTCTGGCGGGCTCGGATAAAATCTGGGTGGTCAGGAGGCAGGGTGTACCTGTGCCTGGCTTCGGAGTCTGCAGCCTTGTACAGCCTCTGTGGAGCCAAAAGTCATTAAATACAACAGAAGCCCTATATACTGGAAGCAAGGTTGAGGTCACTAGTGAAACACAAGTTAAGATAATTTAGAGTAAAACCAAACCTACATCACTGCACTGGAGGTAGCTATTTTTAGCATGAATCAAATCTGGAGAGTCCACCACAGCAGTGAACTTCAAACTTTCTGGCTTCTGACGGTACTTTGTCTGCAAGGGATGCGGGGGAAGAGAACAAAAACAAAATCCAAGAGGTTTATGTTAAACAGAGATAAACCAAGATTCCAAACATGTGATAACTAGTACGACAATAAAATTAGCTTCTTGAGGCCACAATATTAAAAAAAAAAAAAAAAATCTATTTATTCTGAGTTACTCTTTCAGCTTGGGAGTAGGAAATGCTACTGTATCACTTCAGTGGTGCCCGGGCACCACACTTGTTTTGTCTGTGAAGGCAGGTTTTACACTGAAAATTCACATGCAAAAAGCATGTGAAAACACAATGCTTAGGACAGCTCATAATTATTCTTCTTTACTACAGGACACTGAACAGGCTAGTGAGCCCTTGAATGCGAATGTCAGCGCTGTGTCTTTCTATATTACTTCTACAATAACCTGCTTATTATTTCATAATAGATTTTACTGCATTTATTTATTGCTACATATTTTGTTTACACTCTTGTGTTTCGTTCAGAATGGAAAATATTCAGCAGGTGTCATGCGGTGGACTTGTATCTCCCATATTGCTTCTTGGTAACTTACACCTTGTATAAACAGGCTTCTGCATCAAAAGGAAATGATAAGCTACATTCGTAAGTGTCATGTAACGAGGAGCCTTGATGGTAAACAATTCCTACAGATGTGCTATCCCATGAAAGATTTATCAGTTACCTCGCTGATGAGCTCTCCAGCCTTCTTTACACTTTCTATCTGCGGAGATCTCAGAGCCATCCAACCAACCCCTTTCATGAAGTTTAGGTCTGACTTGTAGCGATGCTGTTAAAAATGAAAACCGTTAGTAATCGGTTTTGCACCCACTAGCTATTAAGGTTTTAAAAAAGACTTCCTGATTCATATTAACATTTTGAGGTTTTTCATTTGCCATGCATATATCACATCGTAAAGCCAAAATGTTTGCATTTGTTCACTCCACCAGGAATTAAATAATGTATCATATGCAAGTTACAAGAAGAGGCCCCACAAGTGAATTAGTATGACTCAAAGCAGTAAGTAATAACCTGTTTGTACAGGGTGTAAAAAGACCCTTTTGAAATAATTTTCTGAGGTGAATTCAAGTCAGGAATACTAATTATTTTATCTGGTGCATGCCTCCTCATTAACCCCATTTCTAAGAGGAGACCATTACTCTGTTCTTCCCACATTAAAGGCTGCTCTACCTCCTGATTTAAGAAGAATCAGAAAAAAAAGAAAAAGTCTGTGAAAAAAAGAGACCCAATAAAAAGCAAGAGTCAGTAAAGCACCCCTTCATTGAACAATTCTGACTTCTCCAGAGTGACAGTGAACCACCGTGTGACTTTCACCCAATCACTCAACTTCTCAGAGTCTCAAACACTCTGTACGAAAGATGGGGATAACAGGTGACTCAGAGAGGTGCGGTACATCACTCTTACTAGACAGTGGTGAGATCAGACAAAACCATCTTGATCATTTCTCTGGATTCCTAACCTGTCCCTACAGGTAGTGCACCAAACCCTGATGTCCTTATTCATTTACTTTTGTGTCCCTTACAGGCTAGCTTGTTAAGGCAGTACTAAGTATGCCCTGGTAAGCTCCAAGTCCCTGGAAAAGTTATTTTCCTGTAACATAAGCCATTATCACAGACCAGCAAAGGCTAAAAAATCCTGTCTATCTAGATCTAAAACACTTATATGCCATCTCTTACCCATAGGAATGGGAGTTGGAATGACAGAGAACTGCATCTCACAACATTCTCTATTCCATCCCAAGAATATCCTCCAAAAGTTCCTAAGCCTGTTTGATATCTCCACATCTTAAGACAACTTGCATACTAGGAGCACCCTGTCTTCTGACAGCAGCATACTCTGAGGACTAATCACTAGGCAAAAGGAGGCACCTGGAGAGCTCAACTGAACTGGGAAACAAAAGGTTTAATGCACCAAGCAGTGCTGATCTGCTAGGCAGGGTGACAGGTCTAATATACGTGGAAGAGGAATACATAGACTGTGGTTTCTGTGACTTCACAGGGATAGTATGTAAGAAATTGCTGGACAGACTGAAAAGGAAGATTACAACATTTTCCTCAGGGAATGGCCTTGCATATATGTACATTTTTATTATACATACATTTTTTTTGTGTGTGCATAATGTGTGTACATGTGAGTATATACATAATGTGTAAGTAGACATGTAAAATGGAAATATTTTTGAGGTCTTGATAACTAAAATTCCAGTGGTGAAAGAGCAACTAAGATGGAGCAGACAAACTGTACTCCCCACTGAATATGCCCCCTAGGGTATGCTGTGCAACTCAAACTGGAATAGAGATCCCCTTGCTAAACCCCACAGAACTTGCTCCCTTATTTTTATAGTCTTTTGTTTGGTTACCTTAGTCTCCTGGAATAACACCTCTTTCTTTCCATCTGACAGAGAACAAAGACAATTCATATCACACTAATAAAATCCAACAGGGATTCTTCAATTGGATCATTTGCTTTCCTTTGAAAACATAAATCAGAGTGGGCTCTTTTTACGATGCCTTATCTGGCAATGAAGAGGGCATTTGGGATGCCAGATAACAAGTACACTGAGTAAGAAAGAAGGACATGGACTCTTCATTGCTTTGATTGCCTCTCTGACTTTCATAGATGGAATATCTATTCATATCTTCTCATCAAGTATCCCATCACTTTGTCTTTCAAAAAAAGCTTGAGTGCAGTTCCCCAAAGACATGAAAAATCAGCACAATTTTTCAAGTAACCTTTTTCACTTCCTTGCTGAATCATTCAGTTTCTTTTCTTACGTAACAAAAAGTAGCCCAGCAGAGCTTCCTGCCACTCAGTGACTACTCAAAGATGACACCGGACCCTAAATTGTCAAAATACAGCTACCTGAATGCATAGTTTCATACATGCACTCAATATCTTCATCTATCTGGAAGCAGATATGGACAACGGCTTTCCCCGATGAGCAAATGTATGTGTTAACATGGAAAAATACAAAGTGAATGTGTTGCCTTCACTGATTCTTTTCACAGAAATGATTCACTGATCATTTCTGTGATAAAAGTTTGTCTGAGCTTACATTTTCATGAGTAAGTTCTGATAATACATCCAGAGGACTGTCTGTTTGTAATGACCAGCTATTTGTCAAATGACCTTCTAACATGACAGCCCAAACCAACCTCTGAACATTTAACCTCCTGCTGAAAGACTTCTGCAAGTAAAGCAGTCAATGTCCATCCACTGGCTGGTTGTGACCTAACCAACTACTCCTTCTAAAAACATTGCCCATTGCCAATATACAATTTGTGTCACTCATGTAAGGTTTTATTATTGCTAAACTCAATTTTCAGCTAACAGACAGAAAGTCTTTACCTCACTCTGCAGCATATGGGCTCTTTTGGCCCATTTCATCTTCATGTCTTCTGGGATTGCTGTGAACTCATGGAGTCTCTTTCGGTAATCCTGATCACTTGCCAAGGCCTGGGCTTTCTTAGCATGGACAAGATTCACCATGTCCATGGGCAGACAGTACTGAGACCACACTCCTTGTGAACCTCTCTTATACTCCTGTTCACTCTGCAGTTTCGCAGCATGTAAGCAATGCAGCAGCCTGGTATCATCGAGAACACTTCTGGCACCAACGTGTTTTCCTCTCTCCATCACAAAGTTGTATTTATATTGGTACTAAAAAAAGAAAAAAAAAAAGATAAGAGTGAAAAAGGGCCAAAGTTAGACTGATTATTCTATCTAATTAAAGATAAGTCATTGAAACATCTATGCTGACTGGAGAGAAAAAAATAAAAAGTCAGGCTATACAGCACTAGAAAGCAATTGTTTGAATCTCTCATTGCTCTCAAGTTTAGATATCACAGTAGTTGTAACATTTAAGTCGAGCACAACTCAATACATGCTCTGAATATGCCCAAAGCACAGATCGTGTTTAACCCCAGATCATGCATTTTTATTTTATCTCCCATAGAATTATATTTCCATTACTAGGAATAAGAACATAAAAGAAACAAACAAAAGAAAGATGAAAAATCTATGTAAGAGAAACACTGTGCACTCTGTAGCCTTCAGATTTGCAAATGCCACACAGCTATTTGAAAGAGTAAATTCAGCTTTCCTGGATCAATAACGATGTTGAGAAGCCTAAGATGGTGGCCTGAGCACAGGAATAAGCACCAGCAACCCCTCATTCTCATCTTAGCTGGACTGTGACTCTGCCTATGATCTTGCATTTATCCTCTCTGTGAAATGGTGATGATGATGATAATGATTATTTATACAGCATCAACAGGGTGTTCGGAACTTTAAAGAGAAAGCCTGGGCTCTGAAGAGTTCATAATGCAGTTGAAATGGGATAATAACACTTATCTACCACACAAGAGAGTTGTGAGGATTAAATTACACTAGCTAATGTTTATAAAGTGCTTCAAAGATGAAGGGCCAAATTCAGATCTGTTGTAAGTGGATGTAATTCTATTAGGGACTTGTACCCTTTAGAGCAGATCTGAAGCT
Source organism: Nothoprocta perdicaria (assembly GCF_003342845.1). Classification (NCBI taxonomy): domain Eukaryota; kingdom Metazoa; phylum Chordata; class Aves; order Tinamiformes; family Tinamidae; genus Nothoprocta; species Nothoprocta perdicaria. Next base: position 6,084,860 of record NW_020455976.1, read on the forward strand.
ATAACCAAAAACACTCTGCAAAATATGGTTAAGCATACACTGTAAATTACAACTAGATATAGTTACCTCATAGAACAAATACACATTAAATATATTAGTATTTTATCACATTAGATAAAAAACATGCAACAAAATATTTTTTTAAAAATAATTTTGGTTTAATTGTCAGTGGTTTTTATAATTTATTACTTAAATCTCTTGCAAGGAAGAGATGAAATTACACTTTCTGAAGAAAAGATACTGCCACGTCTGATTATTTTGCAAATAACAAGCCAAGTGAGAAAATATTTTTAAGGGTAAAAAAATTTGTTTTCCTTCCTTCAGAAATTAAGAGAACACATTCAGAGGAGCATCTGCCAGTTTTCACATCCTGACCAGACAGTCAGCTCTTGATTTGCAAAGATTCAAAGAACATTCAGCTTCCTGCGACTTCATGTCAACTCTGGGGCATGAAGCACTTCCACAAGCCAGCTCAAAGCTGGTGGACAGAATTAGTGGGCACTTTACAATATGAGTAGCTGAAAGCCCAGAGAGTTGGGAGAATCTCTTTGATTTGTCTGTCTGTAAATACGTTAATTCACTAGCTATTTCCCACTGGAAGATGTTTAACCAAGCCCGGTTCCCTATTAGCAGTGATTTTTTTTTTTTCTAATTCACACAAAGAATCTCATTCATAAGTAATATATTCTGTCTCACACTTGTCTCACATGGTTATGGAGCTACTTTAATTCAGTGAAATCTGCTTTAGACATTGTTTTACATGAAGTTAACAGAAATTAGGCAAGATGGAAGGTTGAATCATTCAACTCACATCACTAGCAATTTCTCTGGAGGCCTTGGCAGTCTGGAAAGGCAGTGCTTCCGTTGTCAGCTTGTAGCCTTGAGCACGCAGATTATGCCAAGATTCTCTGTATTTCGCCTAAAGTAGGAAAGGCACATGTAGATTGCTGTTTCACTTTTAAATGCTCAAAGGAACAAACAAAGTAAGTCTCTTTCATTTGTTATTCTGAGTTTGAGCTTCATTCCTCATATTCAAAGGATTTTTTTTTAATTATCTTTACGAAATGCTACGAACTCAGACAAAACATGTGTCTCATTCCTTATGTAAATTTAATTTACTCACAACTGCATACATGTTAATGGAGATAGATATCATCATAATCAAACTGAAGAAAGTATAAATACAACCAATTAAAAACTGCTTGACTTATCCATCGCTCCTTGGCATGTGCAACTCATCCCCTAGTCCAAACAAATAAAATAAAACAAACTCTTACATCACTGAGGTTGGCTGCATTTATTTTTGCCCGTGTAAACTCAGGCAAACCCAGTGTTGGTGTGTAGTGATGTTGACTGTCCTCTCCTGCTGCTTTATAAAGGCGCTAGAAGAGATCAAAAAAGAAAATGCAACCATTTTTTCTAATGCTTGAAAAATACAACAAAAAACTTAAGTTATCTGTGATTATGACAACCATTATCAGCCAGCCCCAAAACAGCTAAGAATATATTAATACAACTGCATTTCTTTTTTTTTTTTCTTTTTCTTCTTCCTACTGGTATTAAAAATTTTCTAAACTAATTACTCAAAATATCAACTTGCTATATTCTTAGCCTTGCATTAGTATGTTTCCAGCAAGCCAAAAGGCCAAAAATGGACCTAAGAATGTTAAGAGCATCATGAATATGTATTATAAAAAGGCTAGATATTTCTCAAAGACTGGTCATATTGTCTCACTTTTATTCTTCCTCATATTAATTTTGTCTTGTTTTTAAAAATTAGTAGATTTCTTTCAAGAGGTCTCTAAAGAAGCTACACTATTCACAGGCACTCCCTCAAGAACACCCAGACTGATATTCTGAGGGTTTGTTTAATGTATAAAAAGACTGATAACAGGACTCTATTATATGAGCAATATTTGGCACAAATAGATTGAACTATGGTTAACGGTGCTAAATGTTCGTCCAGGAAAAATATTTTTTTGTGATCTAACTCTGCCAAAGCAGAAATCAGTGATGCTTCCTTTTCTTTTGATACATTCTGTTTTTCAGAACAAGGCTGTCTCTCTTTCTCTCTCTGCCGAGCCTAGCGTACTGCATTTTGAAAAGCATATTTTCTGATTCACATTAGAGGAGCCTACCTCATTAGCAATCATATTGCTGAATTTTGCATGAAGGAGGCCAGGAGAGTCTGTCACCGATGTGTACTTGAAGGAATGTGGATGCTGACGATATTTACTCTGAGTTCACACAGAAAGAAAAACGAACAGAAACACTAAATACTGTTGTCAGACAAGGGACTTTTTTCCAATACTAGTGCTCTAGTATTGCTTCTTGTGCTTAAAACATTGTTTTGCAAAGAATACTTATCTATTAACCATTATGCTAATTTACCTTTCCTATTCTGTTGCATTCTTGTCTCACTAGGGGAAACTAAGAGTAAATAAGGAATTCTGTGTTAAAGAAAAATGTACTGCTTTGCTGAATACAGCAATTAGATTATTTCACCCTTTCATGTCACTAACCCTGGATAATGAAATTAGAGGGAATGCAATACAACCCAGACAGCAGATGCTACACAAGCCTACTAAACTTTCTGGTGGGAAAGATGAGATTCCACCTGGTCAGTGGTGCTAAACAAAATCCCTGCAAGCTCACTGCAGTTATTCACATCACGAGAATACAACTTGCACATCTACGTGATGGCAATAGATCCAAAACTTGAAGCTAGAAGACAGTATAAGTAGAGAACGCAACAGAGGAAAGGAAAATCTGATTACAAAGCGGTGAAAGAATAGGTCACAAAGGCAGCTAGTAGAAAAAGACTAAGACTGCAAAACAGAAAGAAAAATGTGTAATGGTAACTGGCACTAGGCACTCCAATTTTGGAGAAATAGTATAAGGGGCCTAATAGAGGGCATGAATTATTTTTAACTGAGAAGGCACTTTTTAAATCTGAAACGAATCACGTAAAGTAACAACCATCTGGGTCTGAAACCCAGGAGAAAAGATTTGTGAAAACAGTTAGCAAAGTCTGCAAAACCTTGAACTCCATCAGGTTTACCCATCTGTAGTTAGGACACGGATGTAGTGATCAAATGGAAGGGGAGGGAGCCTAGCATTACCCAGCGAGTCACTTTGCCAGCCCAGTTTAATAGAAAGACATCTGGCAAACCCTTGTTTGCAGCACAGAAATCAAAACCCTCTTTTGTTACCTCGCTGATGAGTTCAGAAGCTTTCTTCTTTTCTTCAATCTCTAGGGCCCCTGGAGTAATACATCCAACTCCTCGCATAAAGTTCATGTCAGAACGGTATAAATTCTAAGGGAAAAGCAGAAGTAATTACAAGTTTGCATTTGAGATGCCCTATATTTATTCATCGAAATATACACAATATGGTTATTCAAATAAATCCATTAGAATCTACTACAAAGAGTTAATATACTTTGCCATATGTTCTTGTGCTTGTGTGTGCATATGCACAAATCTAAGATTTGGAAGAGAACTAAATCCCATTAACACTGAATGATGCTTGGGCTCCAAAACTCCACTTTTCTCTTTGAAAATAAACTTTTCCTAGATATATAATAGGTATACATATATAATATATAAAACATATCTCTATTATTTTTGTGTGTGTACATATAAATATATATATAAAATTAGACTAATTATATTTTCAATAAAAGCTATGAACTTTTAGTAAGTAATATTTGAGACAAAATACCATTGCTTTTAAACAATTCTGAATGCTCAAAATGTAAGCAGGGAAAAATAGCACTGTGCCACTGTATTGATTTTGTCAAAATGTTTTCCAGGCCATCAAACAGAGCAGTGAGTCACTGCAAATATTAGTTTTTCAAATATTACCAATAGCTTCAAGCTAAATAAATTAAGACAAACACTGCTGCATCTGATGATAACAGTGATGATATGGATCAGAATCATTTTATTTTCTTTTCCCTCAAAAAATACAAAGACCAAACAACCAGTAAACACAAGTCTGCCTATTTGACACACATGTGGAAGCTGCTACTGCTTACTAAAGGAAGAACTAGCTGTACTTAATACAAAGTTCTGGTTCAACAAGCTACTTGGAATGAAAATTCTACCTTCATTTTATTCAGCCATGTAGGAGAGCAGAATTGACTGCTCTTTTACTGCCTCATGTACATGCCTGTCTGGTGTTAAGCACTGTTAACACATCACAGTGTTGTGTAGAGGAAATATTGCTTGTGAGTAAACACAAGGACAAAAGCCAGGCCTCTTTACTCACCCCTTGCCAGCTATTAGAGATGGCTCCTAAGAGAGGTAAATGCTATGCTAAAAAGTGTTGCTGCCAATTAACATTTTACTAGTAGCTCGGACGATGGGCCTGGAGGGAAATCTGCCTCTCACTCTCTCATTATATGTGCTTTCCCTCAACACAACTGGAAGCTCATGTTAACACTTGTTGGAATACTGTCTGCCATCTTTAAGACTGTTAAAAGTTTAAAACTGATATACAGTGGCATTTTGGTTCAGATTTGTTTTTAAGATACAACCCCTAGGCAATACAACCTATGAAATGTCCTTTGCTCATGGTTGTGCCTACAAATACAACTCTCTAATTTGTAAGGTGTCATCCAGTTAATCGTGCTCAAGATTACATACTGGGCTAAATTCATCCTTATTAGAATTTCAGTGGTTATATCCTGGGCCGTAGTTTACCGGTCTTTCACAAATCCAATATATTAGATTACAACAGTTTGTGGAAGTATACATTAATTACACCCAGATACAAACCACCTCAAAGATCGAAGGGTAAACAGTTCACATGGTTAACCAGACCTTAAGAAAGAGTATTTCCCTAACAGTACAATCCACCCCACCTGAAAATACTTTTCTGTCCCACCATCGAAGGCTACTGTACGTTACACCTTGGAATGGCACGACCACATGCACTGTACAACTCCTTAATAGGGTAAATGTCTCATTCCTGAATGTAAGCAAGGGAGAACAGCATCTTTTCATTCCCCAACTGCTGTTCACACACATACCAGCTACTGTCACTGTTTGGAACAGAAATATCTTGCACAAGACTCAGCAGGGAAACATCTTTGGGATGTTTTGCAGTTACCTCGCTCTGGAGCTTATGTGCGTTCTTGGCACACCGCAACCTCACATCATCTGTCAAAGCAGTGTATTGGTGCAGCAGCTGCCTGTACTCCTGCTCGCTGACCAAAGACTGGGCTTTCCTGGCATGTACCAAGTTGATCATATCCAGGGGCAGATGGAAGTGAGTCTTGGTATGCTCAAAGTCTTGCTTATATTTCACCTAAGAAATTAGGAACAGATCGCATGTATATCACAGCATGATAATCAAAATTCAGGTTTTGATCAAGAGAGACATTCTCCATACTTCTTCATTTTCCAGTATGAACGTAAAAGTAAGTTCCCTAGCATATGTAACTGTACTGTGAATGACCAATATGAACAACTAGACTATGCCGCAGTCTATCCCAGGTCAATATAGTATCCATCTACATAATATTTAAACAGAATGAAATTTTAAATATAATTTTCATTTTTCTTAAAACTGGATATATCTAATCCATAAAACTATCAAATTGATAAATGAATTCTTAATTTGCTGCATTTCCAGAAAACACAACAAAAAGTTGAAGTTATTGCCTGAAAGATAATATCCAAAGAGCCATATTTGAGTAAGAATCATTCCAATTCCTCTGTCAAAATACTTGTTGATCTCAAGTAATTTAGCCAGCTTTAATTTATAGTTTTAAATATTATGTTGGGCAGGGGGGAAGAGGGGGAGAGTTTCCCCACCTATTGGCTCTGGCAAGGGAAAGAAAGCCCTAGGATCTTCATGGATTCTTTTTTTCCACACAAAATTTGCAGATAAGTTTAAGTACACTTCAGATGTTCAGACAATTCATCCAGATAACAAATATCCTGAATTGTTGATGTTTAAAGTAACTTGGCAGGTAGCCAAATTCTTCACACACTTATTGCTATCCACATGAATCTAAACTTACCATCCTACAGAAAAGTATCCAAGTACAAGCCCAGCAGTCACTGAAATGCATGAACACATTCCCATCTATATTCACGATCAGGCTTTTTATGAGTAATTTTGGTAAGGATATAAATAGTTCCTGAGAATACTTATTTGTAAGAAAAGTAATCTTGAGATTACTTATTTGCTTAAAGTCAGATAAACTTTTCATTGCTTCCTGGACTAAACCACAGTGTTTAAGGTGTACTGAGCAGTCACAATGTTTACAGACAAAGAATGAAATGTGACTCTTAGCATATCTCAAGACCAAATGGGAACCACTGTACGTCCAATAAGAATACAGCTTGAAATTACATAATCTCATTTATTCTATAGTCTTTCAAGAAAACAGCAAATTGAAAATAATCTGAATATTATTATCTGAATAACTCTTTGCTGTGCAAAGAATGCTAGGAATTCTCAATATAAACTGCCTGTGAGTGATAATTCTGCAGAATAAAATGCTCCATGCCAGGAAACAGTGGCTTAGAGCAAGGGCTGTGCAAGAATATGTAGATCTGATTTTACTGTCAAATTCTTGTTATTGTAAATAATGGGAAAAATGATAAAAACATGATAATATCAACATTTCCAGAGAAGTCCTTGAAATAGTACAAGAAGTTAATCCACAACCATGACTTATGTGAGAAAGTACATTCTGTGAGGAAAAACATCTCAAAATACCAACATTTTCTTTCTTGTACTTACATCACTCTGTACCAATGCTGCGTGAACTGAATGAGCAATATGAATGTCGCCATCCAGGCCACGTGAGCCAATCATCTGCCCTTTCATTTTCTCAAATGCTTCCTTATACTTGTGCTGAAAAGGAAATCAGAAGAGAAATTTGAATAGAAGTGAAGAGACACAAGTAGCAGTCAAAATTGCTAGAATCAAAATAAGTCAGTACGCATACTACAGAAGGAAAGCTATAAACAATATATTCTGGCTATAATTAATATGCTAACAGATCTAAACAAACCTTAAGAGGATGCTGCAAATACCTCATCTGTGCCAACAGTTTAATATTTATCCTATTTAGAGAAAAACAACAACAACAAAAAAAAAACAAAATAACAAAAGAAACACACAAATTAACACTTACAAAAGTTAGTTACCCGTTATTACACAAGTGGTAAAACACCTAGTATAGGTGCTGCAGGTCCATTTAGGAACCTCTCTGCATTGTCTATCTAAAAAGTTCAGAACAAGTATCCTGTCCTCGAAATTAATTTATATCTCCTTACAACTTGTAAGGGACACCCAAGACAAATGCTCAATGGTAGAGTGTCACAATCAAGATCTCCACTACAAACCTCAGCAGATAAGCCCCTGACAGCCCCTGAACAATACCTGTGACCTGCCAGCATGTGACTTGGTCAACTCTGCTGACACGTTTGCTTTAGCAAACTTTCCATTGCTTAGTTATGAGTAACGCTGCCTTGCATGTGCACTCCCAAAAATCACAACAAAGAAGTAGACGGAGGCAGAACATCTCCCAGCTGTACAACTGGCTGGAAACACTGCTTCCAACAAGAGTCACTGAGCAGAGCAGAAAGATCAGAATCTTTGAGGAATGCCTGAGCACAGTATCAGCAGTGAGTTCACCTACGTCACTTATGATTTCACCCGAAGCCTTTGCTGCCTGGAAGGGAATCGCATCAAGTTTCAGTTGATAGCCACCATCTTTCATCTTTCCCCAGGATTCCTTATAGCGAATCTGGTAGGAAAAATGGGACAGCAGTTAAGCAGGGTAGCTGTTCAGAAGGTTGACACAGCAGCATTGCTGTTATTCTCCAAGTTATTTACATTCCTTATTAACACAAAGGGCTAACACAAATGAAACTATCAACACACAAGAGGAACAATCAAATCACCATTATAAACACGTACCTGTTTGTTCATTCTTATAAATAAAAAGAGGTTTGATCATTCATACTAAATTAATAGAGGTTTGATATGAAGTTTACAAGAAAGTTAATTTCTCATTTTACTTCAAAAATATTTAGAAAATAGAATGACTGCATACCAGAGTAAGGGAAAAAAAAAAAAAAAAAAGATTTCCTGTGTAGGACAAACAGCAAAGTGCTACTGACTCTTTCACTTTCCTTTAAAATACTGAAGTTCAGTTTTATACCTCACTGATATTCATAGCATTTAATTTGGCCTGAAGGATTTCAGGGAGATCTGCGGTTGGTGTATACTGATGCTTTACACTCTCTCCATGCTCCTTATACAGCCTCTGCAAAAAAAAAAGAAAAGAAAAATTCTAACAGCATTCAATCATTAGTTCAACTAAACATTAACAAATAGGTTAATGAAAAGCAAGGAGTGCAGAAAAAAAGACAGCAGCATTAATTAGTAAAGGCAGTTGCATCAGTTAAAAGGTATTCAAAAGGTTTGGGGGCATGATATACCTGTCAGAGTATACAAGAGAGGAACTCCTTGACATTTTAAGGGTATAAATAAAAGAATCTAAAAATTCAGATCTCTGAATATTAATTTGGTAAGAATTCCAACATATGTGAGTAGAGAGAGAAAGAACAGTTTTTAGTAAGCATACGTAGCCTCAAGTGACCCACAGGTACTTCAGTAATTCTGTAGAAATCTGGGGACTTCAGGTTTCTCAAACACTTAAAAATCACTAATTTTTAGCAAGTATCTGTGCAACTACTCCAATGTTATTTTCCGAGCTAGCTGCAGGAAAATAAAAACATCAGGTCCAAAAATAGGTGTGATAGGTCACTCCTACCAGCCTTAGGAGGGAGCACAGCTGGTTTGCTCAGGACTAGCTATTTTCCAGATGTCTGCAGACAGGCAAGAGTTCTGTCCAGTTAACTGGATAGAACCTGCAGCCCCTATTTAAAGTTGGCATCTTTCAAATTACTTTTTTTTAATCACAGTTTCTTCTTCCATTGGCACTGAAGTTTTCAGATTTGTGGACTAGTCTCCAGATTTGGGTTGTTTGCTTGGTTTTGCCTTAAGTATGACCAATGCCTTGACCATCCACCTTGTCTTTCCTTTCTTTTATCTGAGAGTGTGAGACTAGGTGAGATGAACCTCAACATTTAACTCTTCTGCCACTTTCTGTTGCAGTTAGATCCTCTTGTAGAACAGCTCCATGAGAGGGAAGTCAACAAGAACTTCACATGGGAGGAAGTTGAGTAGCAGACTGATTTTGACTGTGGAACAAAATGACTTATATTTATCCTGCCTGAGATGTAAGTCTTTTGGATCTTATTAATTATATCAAAAGCACAGACACCATATGAGTTACAATAGCATGTGTTCTACACAAAGTCTTTCATCTTCTTTTTCATTTTAAAAATATCTATTTTCACAATAAAACATTCTCTCATGTTTGAAACTTGTCTTTTTTGAGTGACTTTTGCTTATTATTCACTTTTGCATTATCCCAGTTAAGTCTACAATAGTTCTAAATCGCTCTTCTATTAAAAGTAAACATGTTTAAACACCAAACAGCCTCAGTTTTTCCTTTTTAGGTTCCCCTCACAAATTTGTCTCCGCAGGATGACAGCTTGAAATATTAGTTTTTTCTTCCTTGTCATGCTGCCTCACATTTTGTTTCCAAAGAATACACAGAAATTGAAATTTGAGAGATCTTTCTGAGAAGGTGAATACCCCCAAAATGTCTTCTTCCTCAATGAATATCAAAATGCCAGAAATCTCAAAGAGTCAAAGGCTACTCATACTCCTAAGTTTTACTTCTGAGAATATATATATATATATTATATATATATATATATTTGTAAATGAAACTCCCATTCATTTTGGTGCAGTCTTATGGCTTTCCATTCCAAGTTAGAAACATGCTCTTTGTGAGATGCACCACACCAGAACACAGGAGTTTCAGGGTTCCCAAGAATAATCTCAGAGAAAGAAACAGAGAGCGAGCCAGTGCTTCAATCAGGTCGTTCAAAGAGGATACCACTCTTATAATCATAATGTATATACATTATAACTTACATCCACAGCCTGGTTATAACTAATTCTAGCCTGGATCATCTCAGGAGTGTCTTTAATACTGGTAAACTTCAAAGCATATGGATGCTGACGGTACTTCTTCTGTTGAGCAGAAAAAGATCAAAGCTGTGAATTTTGTGCTGCTCTTTCATGCTATTTGAAAGAGAAAAATCATAGGTTGCTGGAGATTAGAGTGAATTTGTGAACATAATTATTATTCCTCTTTCCTCATCTTTATGTCCTAGGTACTTTCAGATTAATATTTGTTTCAATTTAACAATAACCTTTTGCAGATGAATATTAAAGTATTTCTCCCCATATATAAAGAAAACATTTCAAAATCAGATTATGCCTACTAAAATACTCCAAGTCTCATGCTTTGGAAGTCTTTTTTAGATGGCTTCAAATATAGTATGACTGATTGTATTTTTTATTTATAGTCGCTTTAAGCAAAAAAATGTTATAAAAATCATAGTATGATAATAATGGCAATGGTTAAACTTATTGTTTGAAGGTTTAGATTTCCTCCTGACACTTACCTACAGCAAAACTGTGCAGTCATTAACACAGTGCCTAATTATTACTGTATATATTCAAGGTACTGATATTAATTCTCCTAGCAAGCGATCTTGCTATATATACATAATTAAAATGAAGGCTGCGTGCTGGCATACTTGCATTTTATCTATATGTCTCAGTCTCTAAAAGCTTCCCGTTCTGCAAAGATTGTCATTTATCTATTCTCATCTCTTCTCCATTTGGAGGGTACTAAATTTTCCTGGTGCATGAGCTGAATTCTCAAGTCAATAAGCATTGTCATGGCACTTTTGGAAATGGTTCACAGTACTCAAATTTAAAGGCATGTAAAGCTCCTTTAAATTGAGTTGCAATCTACTAAAATGAGGTTGCAGTAATTCCTTCATTCTCTAGGAATTCAAAATCCTGATGTAAAATAAGTTAACTCTTTTAAGAGATTACAAGCTTATGAGTAATGTTGTGGTTTCACAGCCCAATCCCTTAGCAATGAGCAACCATAACTGAGTTTAACTGGACACACAGCTAGCTTACTTTTCCCTCTCTTCACCTGAGAAGAGAAAGTTGACCAGAACATCTCTACATTTAATTTTGAGAAATATATTACTTTTTAGCAATATTAAAAAATGTATCCATAGTGTGTATGTAATGGAGGAGGGTCACAGATATCTATAATTGTTTAGTACTCATTAAAAACCTGATATGAACAACCTAGCATGTCAAATTTCAATACGATAAGTTTTCACTACTCCTGCTTCAGGAACAATCTTAATCCAAGTCAGAACTACTATTTAAATGAAATCACGCTTTAAGAATAGTCTATCCCATGTAATTCAATACCTAATGTGACTATACATAAAAAAAGGAGCAGGAAATAATCTTTTACAAAAGAGGTTCTGGGTGCAATGACTGCATCTTTTTATCACCCTTCCTATTTTGCTTCATTAAAAAGGTAGGCCAGTGGTTAGCAATTGAGCACTGTTTGATTGCCATTATTATTCATAATATCATTTGTCACCTACTTTGTTTTTGCAAAGGCTATATGGACTCCTACTGGTATGTGTTTGGTATCTGGTTTCCCTCTAATTACCAGTCCTATCCCTGGTTTTGAGGGCTTTCATGTGGTGTGCCTTTTTCTTTCCCCTTTGAGTGGAAATTATTTTAATTTTATACAGACATTTTGCACGCATTATGCAGCAAATTCTGTTACATGCTGTCATGAAATCTCACCTCACTAATGAGTTCTCCTGCCTTCTTAGCCTGCTCCACATTTAATGACCCAGTGGCTATCCATCCAGCTCCTTTCATCCAGTTCAAATCCGCTTTGTATCGGTTCTGACAAAGAAAAAAAAAGTCCTATTGTTGATGCTCATAGACTTAAAGTGCTATTAAAAGATTCAGACAACTAGGGAACAACAACCAAGTCAAATTAGTGCCAGCTTTTGTTTATTCACTTCTGTGCAGTTGCAAGGAAAGCAAAAAAAAAAAAAAAATACAGCATGGGATGGAGGTATCTGGACTCACCAGCACTTGCACTGCAAAGTAATTTCAAAAAGTGATCTGTACCTTACTGTCATTGGTAACTCTTACTCTGACTGGGTGAAAACTTTAGAATTGGGTATGCGTTTTTCTAAAGGGCACTAAGGGTTTGCAATGATATGAAAATAGGTCTTAGCACCTCTCAACTTCCACCCTTGTGTTACACTGGAGGAAAAGCACTTTTTTTCCCCCAAACATCTTTAAGGAGGAAGAATTTAAGTGTACTTCTGCTTTTCCCCACAAATCTCTCATACCAACAGGCTACTAAGCTCCAAAGCCTTACGCCAGCACTACAGCTGAGGTTCACAGAACAACACTTGCAGATCTATATATGTTAGTTTACTTCAAAAGTCCTGACTTAAAACCTCAAAGTAGAAAATCTGACTTCCAGGAAGCACATATAGTGCCAAACAGCACTTCTAATGGTTACAGCAGGGCATGTGACCATAAAAACCTTAAATATATACACCTTAAATATCCCTCTTAGGCAAATTAGTAGTTAATATTAAGTTTAAATCTTAACTGTTTAATAGTTTTAAATGCATGTTAATGCATAAACAAGTCACAGTCTTAAAAGCATAAATATCTGAAGGAACTAAGCCCTAATCAGCTGAAAAGTTTGAGTGAAAGAGTGTTCAGCTCTGAACTTACATCACTTTGCAATCCGTAGGCCCACTTGGCCCATGCCACTTTCATGTCAGTAGGCAGAACAGTGTAGTGATGGAGGGCTGTTTTGTATCCTCTATCAGTGGCCAAATTCTGAGCCCTTTTGGCATGGACAAGGTTGACCATATCCAGAGGGACATGGAACTGATTCTTCGTGTCCTCGAATGCCTTCTTATATTCCAGATCACTCTGCAACTTTGACATTTGAAGGGAATGAGCCATCTGTGAATCTTCCTTCACATCTTTCACTCCAATCAGCTTACCCTTTGTCTTCTCATAACTTTCCTTATATTTTATCTGGAAAGAAACCAAAAGATCATGGGTAAGTGATCCACATTCTCAAACCAGGAGTCATGCAGCAGTCTACAAATGTTATGTGACATGCTGGGTGAAGAAGCTGGGTGAAGAAGCAAGTAAGAAATCTATTTGCAAAGAATTGGAACACCTTAGAAATTAGGAAGAGTCCATAAAGAATAAATCCTTTTTAAATATAAATATACTCTCAAAAAGTAGAAATTATTTTTACCATTAGCTCCAAGAACAACAAATTTTTGTAAGGACTGAGTTTCAAAGACTTTTTCAGAAATTTTCTGGCCAGTCTTAAATGTGTTAAGTTACAGTATTTCACAGGAGATTTCCACTTCATTCTGAGCTTTAAAATTTACCCTTGGGCCAAAATGGGAACAGAAGACACAGTCAGCATGTGTGGGGGAAGAAGGAAAAAAAAAAAAAGAAAGAAAAAAGAAAATAAAAAAAAGAACACTGAAACACTGAATCGCTCAGAGCAAATCTTCTGGCCAATTATGGAATGCCAATCACCCAAAGAATTCCTCCATGTGAGCAACACGAACAGAGCTCTGGGCACTGGCACCGAGACAGAAGTGACATCCCCAATACTTCGGTAGCTACTTGGAATGTCAGTTGTCCTAAAAATAAAGAAGCCTGATGCAGTCCATACTCACATCACTTGCCAGATCCCTCTTTGCTTTAGCAGTCAAGATAGACAAAGCATCAAGACGCAGCTCAAATCCTTTTTCCTTCTGCTTCTCCCAGCTACTTTTGTACAGTTTCTAAAAAGGTGACAATAACACAACGACTTTATTAATATCAGTATACACTATTTGTTTTATAGTCACAATCAAAGCTCTTGAACAACTTCAGACTGACATACACTCCACTAGGCATGCAATCCCTGACCCACTGACCACCTGCCCAACGTAGAGACCCAGTGTCTGTAGCAGTGGATACATGGTCTTACTGGTTCTACTGAAACTGTTGATGTGTCACTGGCCACATCTCAACGACAGTAACCGTGTGGAAAATAAATAGCTTCAAATCTTAAAAGTGACACTCTTCAGTGGACTAGATGTAGTTAGTACTTAATCAAAGGCATATAATTTAGCCATTAAGTTTTTAGAGCTAAAATATTCAGACGATCTCAGAGAAAGGGCCTACTATCTACAGAACAAATATTTCAACAGTAGCTTTAGCTATTTACGGAAGTGAAGGAATCCATCCCATTCTCTCCCACATTACCTCACTGATATTTGCAGCATTTGCTTTAGCCAGTAGGAAGACAGGATCATCTTTGCTGATGGTATATTGATGCAGGAACTGCTCCTTTCCTGATCTGTAGGTAACCTGGCCACAGAAAGCAAATAGTGGTTAACAAGCAATAGTCTAGGTATAGTTTCAAATGAATACCCACTAAGCACTGCATATATCCAAGGATTTACACAGGTTAATCTACTTGGTGAATTAGGCTTTAATGTCAGGCTTTTTCTACTTAGTATGAATTTAAAAGTTGACTTAAAGAGCCAAACTGACCAAATCAGCCATGGTTAAAAGTCAGCAGTGAAACAATATTCAATCCAGGATAGCCTATTTCACTTTCCTAAAGTAAATTACTTAACTGGCTACAAAGCTGACATGAATCTCTATTGTACAAAAGGTATGGACATGGACCGCTCTTCAGAACTCCATAAAATTGCTGGAGGAGTTCTTGAAAAGCCATGTAAAGACGTTCCATATCCTCCCTTAAATAAAAAAAAAATTAAAAAAAAAAAAAAAAAAAAAGGAAAAAAGGCAAGACACTACTGTCCCTATGCCCCTAAATTAGTTGATCGGTCATTTTAGCAGTAGTTTTCTCTTGTTTCAGAAAGTTAAAAGTGAGCTACTGTAAGATAGGTTCTGCCAAATGGCACCTGAAAAGATGCCATTTGGAAGGGTAACTTGGCCATGAGGAAGAACAAGGAGTATTATAAAGGCATTTAGTTTGGGAAAACATGTTTGTTTTACTGTTTTATCAAGAGTAGCTAAAAGCAACAGCTGAAGAAGGTGCAATCTAACACGGTAGTTTAAAATAGTCTGCCAACTGCCCTCAGTGCACAGGAATACAAAACTTAGGTTGGTTGCATATTAGTCTCCATTGACTATTCTGCTTTGAAGTGCTGTCTACAGAGCAGATGGGAACACTGTTTTTCCTCCTGCTTCCTTCCTCCCTCTCTCATGGAAAGCGTGTCTTGGTGATGAAGAAGACACTAATGTCTCAGGAATCCTCAGGCAACATCTCAGAGATGCATTTCAGCCATACTTGAATCCAGTTTACAGAATTGCTGCCTGAACTACGAACAAGTGACTCACGACTGTCTTGTAGAGGTATCTCTCCCATCTCTGGCCATTATTGTCATTATGAACATGGCAGCTTGTTTCTGTTGACATGTTTTTGTTGTTTCTAGTTGAGAGAATTCAGCAAATGCACAAAGAAAAAACCCTTAAAAATAAATCCCAAAGAACTTCAAATACTGAAGTTTCATGAGTGGGTTGTCTGTTCCTCTCCGCGTCTACAACATGTACATACCTCAAGAATGAACATATTGGCAATAACATATCTGCAAAGAGAAAAATTCAATCAAGGACTCACATCACTTTGCAGTTCTTGGCTTTTCTTGGCATGTTTGATCTGAGAACTGTCAGCCACACTGGTGAACTTCAGAGCATCAGCCTTCTGTCTGTACTTTTTCTGGATCAAGTTAAAGTGGGTTAACACAGAAGTTGCTACAATATTTACCCTCCCCTAAAATTCAGTACTTTCAAACAGTGTATTCCTGATAAAAGCCAGAAGATGCCTGTAAATTCCCAGTTTAGTACAGGGATCAGCAAAATATGCCTCCAAATACTTTATAGTGATAGTATGTTCTTCTGGAAGGACCACAGTGGTGATTAGTGCAACAGACTTGTCCAAAGCATTGCAGCTGACACTGCAGAGCCACTAACTGGTGCCACATGCACTAGCTATGCATTTATAAACCTAGATTGCACATAGACTAATGTGTCATTCAATTTAAATCAGTACCCAAGAAACTATATGAGTTATCAGCCAATATTACCATCACATTTTATTACACAGGGATTCTCAAGCACACATAAGTGTCTAAATCACAGCACACCAAAATTACTGAGATCTTTTTAAATTATCAAGATATATTAAATTATCAAGATACCCTAAATTATCAATTAAATTGAAACACTAAAGGCAACTTTAGGTCTGCTGAAATAAAATGTTCTCCCTCTAATGTTTTGAAAGTAACTCTAGCTCAAGATCTTCCCCAACATCTCCCAGCTCCTTTCAAAACCAGGCTCAGCATAAACACTGCTGGGAGTAATAGCCAGAAGACTCCAGGCTCTAGTCTTGGATGTAGGAAGAAGCATCTCATTCCATCCAGCCTTTGGTACCAGTAACTTGAATCATCCTCTTAACTGCATCGACATTTTGCAGACAGACTAACATTTCTGTTTGACAAATAAGACTGCCCTTATTTTTGTTTTCTATCTGAAACACATTGCAGCAAAGAAGAAAACATGCACGGACTTTCCACAGACACTGGTTTGTGATCAGGGTGGTTTTGAATCAAACTCTCTGCCTTAGTATTGTGGGTTTCTCTCTTCAGAGTTCTGACTCTGAGACAGTACTGGGAAATGTAAGACACTATTTGTAGACTTCGGTATGATAGGGATACCAAGAAAACACTTCTTGGATAGTTCAGTCACCTTCTTATTCTAACAGTTCAACAGTGAAGTGGGACATTCCACCTAGGAACAGGGTAAGGGCATTTCTTTTCATATTTTATTTCAGGATATAAATCCTTCTTTTTGAACTGATGGGTGAACACATCAGTTTACACTGTGACTCCGCTGTGGGAACACAAAACAGAAGTTAAAAAAGCATGCAACACTTCAAAGAGGTGCTCATTGCTTTATTTTAGGAACCTGCAAGGGAGGCAGGCAGATTAAAAACAGCATGTTTTGTCATATTGCGTGGAACACAATGTAGTGACATTCTGCAAAGAAATGACAAAACGCCAGACTCTGCATGGCAATAAAGATCTCTAAATAATATCCACGGTTTAAATGACTGTCAGTCATCTCTTGGCCTTACAAGGCACCAAAATATAAAGGCAGATCATTATGGATTAAATATTTGTGGAAGTGATTATTACCACAGCACATCACACCACAATAGCAGATGTCAGTCTGTCTCTAACAAGACACTGGATCTGAGAGAAGTTGCTCTTGTTTCTAAGATGTATTTTTCCCCTTGCAAGAGCAGTGAGCGAATGCCAGAGACCCAAGGTAGCAGAGAATTTTGCCTCCAGAACTGGGTTCTGCTCCCTTCCTCCAGCACTAAGTAGGATTTTATTTGTCTTATCAAACTTCTCCTAAACTCTACTTTTCTATTCTTTAATTTTTCTAGCACTAGTCAGACAGCTCAGTACAGTTATGCAGCTGAGGAAGTGTACTTCCATAAGGTTAAACCATGAAGTGTGAGTGTACTACCTCATAATCTTGACAGAAATCAATAATCATAGAAGGAAAAACTGTAATTTTAACTCCAATGTAGGTTCTCCAAGACTGCTCTGTCCTATATCAACATAAGTCCATTACTCTTCCAGTTTTCAGATATGCACTATCAGGAACTTTTTAGTTCTTCTACATAACATGGTAGAATAAGTGTGCATAAACCATCTAACAGGCAACAGCCCAAGCACTTTGCTTACCTCACTGATCAAATCTCCAGCCTTTTTGGCTTGTTCTATATTAAGACTTCCTTCGCTGATACACCCAACTCCTTTCATCCACATCAGATCTGACCTATATTGAAGCTGTATAGGAAGAGGACATTCATTAGCATGAGGGGCACAGATTCAGTGTTTCTATATGAATATATGCACACTTTCAAGTTTCAAAAGCAAAGTACAATCTGAAGATGTTTTAAATCATTTTAGAACTCAAACAGCATCCACATGAAATTAGAAATAGCATCAAACACTGAAAAACTCTCTAAACTTTCATATTGTTTGTAATAATTCAAATATATATCTTACATCACTCTGGAGTCCATAAGCCTTCTTTGCCCATTTTGTCTTCATATCTTCTGGAACCACTGTGTACTCATGGAGTCTCTTTCTGTAATCTAGGTCACTAGCAAGTGCCTGGGCCTTCTTGGCGTGCTTCAGGGTTACCATATCCATAGGCAGATGGAAATGGGTCTTACTCGCCTCAAAATCTTTTTTATAGGCAATCTAGAAAAAGGAGGAATGGAAAGAAGCTGCCTGTAACAGCACATGGCAAAGCCAAACCTATTCTAAATCTCAACTCTTATTTGGACATCTACATTAGACAAAAAAAGAAATCAGGTGTTATGAGGAATCCACAAAACAGATACAAAATGGACAGTCCAGAGACACTGTCTCTATTACAGTGTATTTTACAATATACTTCTGTCTGCTTGGAAGTTCCATTTAGGAGTGTTCAGATTGGGGTTTTAATAGAATGATATTATTTTCCTGCCCCCCCCAAAATATCACCAGTGCTCCAAATTTCTCCTCAAGAACAAAAACACTGTGTATCCATTGTAGATTAACAGATTGGGGAAGAAAAACAACTTTTTTTTCAATAACTTCCAAGGACTTATAGTGAAACATCAGTAATGGGGTAGTGTAGATTTGATGAAAGATTTATAATTATTAAAACACCTTTTAAGTATGAGAAATAAATAATTTACCTCACTACTCATCTTGGCCACCTGCAGGGAGTGCAAAAGTCTTGAGTCTTTAGTTCCAATTGCTTTTCCTTTTGTTTTTTCATATTCTTCTTTATATTTAACCTTAGTAGAAAAAAAAATAATTTAAGTTCATTTTCCAGTTACCCCAAATACAGCAATATCTATGTCACTGGTCATTCAGGTAGTGAAAATTTACAAGAGTCTCGTATGAATCTCATTTTGTCACTTCAGACTTCCCAGATTTTATCTGAAATCCCCCAAATTGCCATAATGGCCTTTTATTTGCTTGTTTGTTTGTTTTTTAACCTTATTCTTTAAGGATTGTTCCTTTGAGATGAACTTGTTTAAAGATTTAAAGTTTTCTGAATAATTAAATGCTCTGGGTTATTTTGATTTTCTTTGTCCACATATGTCACTTAGTAAGGTTCTTAAAGCAAAAGATAAGAAACCAGTTAGCTAACAAAGAAGCTAGATATTCATCATTTGACTCTTAATGGGAGGAGGGAAACACACTGCTAGCATAAAAATCTTCTATTCTACTCCTTCATTGCCAAACACTTTCCAATTAGAGGATCACTTGTTTTTCTTCCTTTTCTACCTCTGAGTGAGAGTGAAATATCAAACCAGAAACTGAGTTTCCAACTGCTCAGCCTTTGAGAAAGATGAATGCACAACAGTCAAAAGTAGGGCTTAAAAACCCAAATGAAGCGAGTTAAGCTTTATTTCCCTCTGCTATAGCAACTTATGTTAAGAATAATTCCTAGGTAATTAAATATAACCTACTTCACTAGCAAGATCCCTTGAAGCTTTGGCAGCAAGTAAAGGCAGAAAATCGAGTTTCATTTCAAAGCCCCGACCCTTACTCTTCTCCCAGCCTTCTTTGTACTTAATCTGAGAAAGAAAAGACAGCAACATGTTACTAACACACAAGAACTTCAAGTGAGCATGGAGATGGCTAAGAGCAAAACAGAAGTATAAATATATTCAATATACAAACTGGAACCCTGTTAAGTCACAGTTCTTTATCATTAATTAATTACCTAGGATTGAGTCAAGAGTTTTATTTTTGGAGTTCACAGTCACTTTTAGACAGATTTGAAATGTTGAATGTTTCCAGAAAGCGTCATCATCTTTACATTCACTTCTCTTTCAAGGGTAACATATATATCATTATTCTCACATTACTTGGCTTACCTCACTATATAATTCAGCATTGGCTTTTGCCTTGATTAACTGAGGCACATCCTGAGGCAGAGTGTAATTGGTTTTAGTCTTCTCATACTGGGCTCGATAGTTCAACTATGATACAAGAAACAAACAAACAAAAAACAACCTCAGTTATTTCTAACAAACAACATGTCAGTAACACTAAGTGGTTACTGCTGAACTTGAGGCCATTAGTGCCATATAGTTATGGCTGACATCATTAACAGATTGGAGGTACTGTGATAATTATAATTTTTCCTAGGTTGTATGAAATAGTTATTCCAGAAAGATAATATTTACTGTAATAATTGCATCAATCGATGAAATGTAAAAGTTATAAAAGCAAGCATTAATAAATGCAAAGATGATAAACCCCTTACAAAAGTCACATGCATCTTGTTTAAATGGAGGAAAGTATTATATTTTACTGATTCAATGGTATGCTTGTTACAGTTTTGGAAGTGATTTCATTAAAAATATATTATTGTTTTCTTTGGATATCTGCTGATTAATTATCATCAATCAAAACCACTTAAGAACTACATATTATTCACAGATGAACTAAATTGTGTCCTAATTCTAAGGAACAAAACCGGTTAATGATGATAGAACTTACATCGCTGAGCTGCTGCGCATTTATTTTGGCTTGAGTAATTTGTGGACTGTTTGCAACAGAGCTGTACTTGAGCTTATCTATGCTTTGCCTGTAGTTTACCTAATTAAAAACAGAAAACAAGACTTAATAAAGAAAGAGATGTTCAGATTGGACAAATGAGAGACTGAGTATACAGGTTTGTTAACTAATTGTCTAGATATAGCACTGCCTAAACCATAATAACTGAGATGGGGAAACAAGCCATGATGTCTTGGATAAGATCTGCAGTTAATGCACTGAAAACTTCCTGGTCTGAAGTCACAATTTTCATTCATTTTAAAAGTGAACTTCACTTACAGCCTCTATGCCCAGAAAAACACAAATTCATAAAAAGACACAATTTCAGCTAGTCTCCATAAAATATACCATAAAACTGATATCCAATAACCATCACTCAGATTTTTTAAAATTTTAAGAGAGAATTACAGTGCTTCATCATATTGTTCCATTATAGGGAAGTCTTTCCAGTATAACACAATACAAAAGAAAAGAACTTTCTTATTCTTTGCTGGTTCTTAATATAATAATCATAGAAGTCCCTTGTGTGGTAAGAGCTTTGCATAGGGGATAAAAGAAGGAAAAAACAAATATGGTACAGAAAAAAAGTTATTCCAAAATCTGCTATTGATAGTAATAGAGCCCACTAAATTCCTAACATATTAAATCCCCAAATTCTGCAAAATTAAATTTTATGGAGGAGGTTTCTCTTAAACCTCTGGCTTCCAAAGGCCTCAGTGTCACACTGCAGGACACAATTACCATTCTCTGTAAGCCCTAATGAATATTCACTGTAGTTAATCATCACTCTGCAAACATGGCACATCACATAGTTGAAAACGAGTTTATCAAGAATACTTTTTTTCAAGAAAGTGGAATGTATTTCTAAAGATTTTGAGTTACTAGAAGTTTTTCAATGGCAACCTTTTTATCTGAATGATCCTCACAAACTTCCTTCTACCATAATAACAAACATCAGGCTAAAGGCAAAACCTGTGTGAATTGTCACACAGTTCCAAAATGATCAAGATACTACAAGATACTATAAATAGTTCATCTGCTCCTTTGCCACTCCCTTCCTGATGATTTTAGAAGTCATGCATGGTTACTGCTCTCCTTAGGTAAGGCGCAGGTTAAGTTCCTAATGTTAGGTGACATCGAGCAAGCCTTTAATGCTTGTGAAAGGTGACACTTTGGCATTCCCTGCACACTGATGTCCTCCACTTACTTGTAGAGCACAAACAACCAGAGTCATACACAATTTCCCTCACATTGTTCCATCAGGATCTGGGCAGAACTAACTCTTTTCCCTCGTTTCATGTCACTGCACAATCTGTGCTGAACGTAAATCAATGATCGAAGGTAGCAGCACTTTTTCCTCTCTTTTTCTCTCAGCCCTCTTGATTAACTGCACATTTTTGCTTCGACTTTGTTACCACTGGCTGCTTGCTCCAATGATTAAATCATAACTTGACATATAGAAATCATCACAATCTCTCCTACAGAGAGTTGATGAGCCACACAATCCATAGATAAAAACCCAGAAAGTTATTTACATCTTTCAAAGGGACCAACTTCCTTGTTGTCTGATATGAAGGAGTGAGAGTAGCTGGGTAATTGTAGTCAACACCGTCATGTTTGTAATCAGATTTATAGGCTATCTGAAACACAGGGAGAACAAAAAAAAATAAATAAACATTCCTTTTTTTTTAAGCTGTCATTTGTTTGAATAATTATCAGTCAAGAGGAAAGGAGCAACAATAATATTAATATTAAATGCAAGAAACAAAGTAAGTTCAATGTCGTCAGTGACAGAGAAAATGAAATTATTTGCATAGTTTAGCTACTAATTGATTCTTTTTCAGCTCCTCAATTAATCCAATGCCAACAGTGGGAGCATTAACTTAACTTCCACCTATGACATATCTCTTTTATCTTCCTGCTTAGTTCTCAAGCTTCTTACAGATTTGTAAATAATGTACTTGAAGGAATGGTATGTAACGAAATAGCTTCTTGACTAACCCAGTAAATTAAATTGGAATCCAGAAATCTTCATTAAAGACTGTTTCTCCAGCAAAGGTCTGACCCTCGCAGGGAGGGGAACCCAAGCAACCTCAGCTCCTACTGATGTCAAAGAGAATTGAAGGAGCTCAGTGTGTTGCCAGATCACTGAATTTGCTTATTTTAGCTTCTTCCACACAGTGAGGCATAAATCAGGACAAAAAGGTTTCCAGTTTCCCCACTTTTCAACATCCATCCTTCAGATAACCAATACATTTTGATCTTCATTTTTCTATCTATTTAATTCCAGTAAGATTTAAAGACACAAAAAAGCAACTCCTATACAAGTACATTTGAAAAAGACTTACATTGCTTGCCAAACTGCCAACTTTGATGGCATGTAACATCCGCTTATCCATGCCAATACCTTCATAATGACCTTTCATCTGGTTCTGGTAGGTTTCTTTGTATTTGAGCTATGAACAAATACAGAAAATACTCTGAAAAAAACGTATTTCATTTTTCTTTGTGTTTTATGTTTCAGTAGTGAGATAAATTATTACAGCTGTGATTTACTACTTACTACAGAAAAACACAAGTCCACAACAACCTTGGTGCCCTAAAAATGAAACCTAAAAGTTCTCTGTGAGTTCTCCATCTTAAAAGACATCATTTAGATATTCCCCAGATCACCTGGATGCCACAGATGATACACTACAGTCTCTTGTCAAATATTATTTCATAGGCAAACGTTATAAAATGTTTAGAAAAACATTACAGGAAAAGACTGTTTGTGCCTTAACAAATGAACAGATAACCATTTACTGTGTGTTCTGGTGCAGCAAGCACAGAAGAAGACATTTTGAATCCCAAACACCACAGTTAACAACCCTACCAGTTCATCTGTATCACAAAGATTCACTCTTCCTGGATTCCTGGCAACGGGAATCACATAAAATTACCAGTATCTTGAGATACAATTACTATCATTATTGATTAGTACTACACACTAAAGGTGCTCCTCCCTGACATTAGCTGTGTTGAAGTGCCTTCTATCTTTCCCTTGAAGAAATGGATACACACAATGAAATAAGCACTGGACTGAGATAACTGTAGCAACTAAGAGCTATTTGTCTGGATTAGTAATTCATTATAAGTAACCTCTCTTCTATATTATTTTGAATTCTTTTCATAATTACAGATAAAAAGAGTCCTAATCATCAGCCAGGACCTAACGGGGTAGGTGCTAATACGGACACAGATAAAAATCAGTTATAATAAGATTCCCAGAGCAGGCTTATCTGACATGCACACATATGAGCTGCAATTCCAGCAGCTCCCAAGTTAGGCTCTCTGCAAGCCACATACAAGGTATGAAGAACTTACATCACTGGTGTATTTTGAGATCTTGCTCACATTCTTGAACTGTGGAGTCTCACAGTAGTTAATGCTGTGGCCCCTGTTGTTTTCTAGATCCTTCTTATATTCCACCTGAGCAACAACAACAAAAAGAAAGTCTAAAGAGTTAGATAGGATACAACCTTACCTTAGCCTAGCAAGGACCACACACAGTATCTACTAGCCAGGCCAATGGTTCAGAGACTTTTCATATGTGATTTCTATCAGATTGCATATGATGAAAAGAAATATGAAGCTTAATCTCACACACTCAGTTCCCTGACAATAGCAGGGATGTATCTTCAAGGCACTTTGGTATCTAAAGTTCCAAAAGATACCAAAACCATCAGGCTGCTTGATTTTAGAATCTCCCACACACAGCACTTTGAAGGACCACACATAAAAAGTTTGGCAGTCCTCCGTAATACAGACATAGAGATCCATATTTCCCTGGAGACAGAGATCCACATTTCAAATCTGTTTCTACCACCACCACAGCAGAGTCATAAATGTCAAGAAACATGATCCGGCACTGTTAGCATAGGCAGGTGCATCTTTACTGAAAGGATATTTATTTCTGTAGCCATTAAAAATAAAAAGACTTTGCAGTATACTTAAGCACCTAATTTTAAGAAAAACAATATGGTAAAAAGTAATTTTGCTATGTAAATAAAAAGAGAACAAGGGCCCACTAAAGAACAAGAATGTCAACAAGTTTATAGACAGGAAAAAAAACTGCAAACAATCCCATTCATCTGGACCTCAAAGTATATGGGACAGTGCCAGGTGGAAAAGCATTAACAAAACCAGAGATCTATGAAAGAATTTTAAAGGTGGGTGTGGACCAGGCTAAAGGAAAAATAGCAATGGGTAATTTTGAACAGGAAGTATACAAAAGAAGGAAGTTTACTACCAGAATTCCTCAGAATAAATTTAAAGGCAGATCTGCTTTATTATTTTCATTAACTATTCTTGCAGTGAAATAGGAATGTGGTGATGAAATCTGGTAGGCATTGTCAGTTCAAAGGAATGTTGGAGGTCATATTAAAACATTTTGGAGACTAGAGTAATAGAAATGGGCTAATACACTGCTAAATTCAGCAGTGTAGAATTTAATACACTTAATACACTTAAGGACTAGTCACAAAAATTTCTACTGTAAGAGCTCATCATCTGAAAAGGCTGAGAAAGAGAAAATTGTTCATAAGTAGGCTGACCATGGAATGGTGGCAAGATACCAAAAAAACGTAGCTAAGGAAAAGGCAAATGCAGTCCAAGGCTGGAGCAAGAGAAGACTTTGGAGCAGGGATTGGGAAGTGTGCATGATATGTACAGGGTTGCAGAAAGAACTCATCAGAAACCTATGTGCTTTTACAGTCATTCCTGTTTAAAGAACATGCACTTAGTATGTAACAGCTGCAGTGAAGGACTGTGAGAGGAGATGAGAAGAATTTGGCTTGCTTAGTCTGAGAAAATAAAGACAGAGAAGAAAATGACATCCTGCCCATAAATATCTCAGAAGAAAAATCACCATGCAGAGAAAAGAACTTTCTAAACTAAAGGATAATGTTTGCACAAAACATAATGCTAATGAGATGGATGGGAATAAATGAAGCCTAGAAATGAGAAAGGAAGGATTATACAATACTGTGCTGAGACAGCAGGAGCCAGGAATCACTGGCCCAGGAGGCCCCTTCCAGTTCTACTTCAGGGGATTTTTATTATTGATGATTTTATACTTGAACATCTCAAGAGCATAAGTTTTTAAAGTGTCATGGGGAAGCTCCTGAAACTCACATTTATTAATAGCTATATTGCTGATATGACACTATAAATAAATTAACAAATCAGAATCTATTGAGAATCCCCTAGCAATCTTCTGTTATACCAGGTAGAGGAGGACTGTAGTATCAGTAAGCCAGTCTTTTACAGACCAGAAGGAAAGAAAAACCTGCATTAATAGAGTTATACAAATTTTGCATGTATTGGTATTATTTTTAATTAACATTAGAACCTTCTTTGAAACATATTCCTAAGGCAGCCTAAAGCATTTGTGTTTATAACTTTGCAGTGCATTAAGGGCACAGTACAGAGCTTTCTTAGATTTCTCCATGCTGCTAGAATGAGAAGTGCTTTCCTGGAGTTATTTGCCATAACCTCCACACAGACCACTGGAAGAGCCAGCTAACACTATCTGTAAGTAGTAAGTAATCTAAGAATTGTTCTTGCACCTCTCTCCCCAGTTACTGGGTTGAGCACAGATCAGTTTTGATAATGACTGGACAGTAAGAACAACAGCTTCCTGTATTTGTAGCCCTTACCCATCACACACAGATGTTTGTGTGGGCCACTCTTACCCCACTGCATAGATCAATACAACTCCTTACCTCACTGACAAGCTTGTTAACACTCTGGGCTTGTTTAAGGACTAAGTTGTCTTGAGCTGTTAAGGAATGAAAGTGAGCAGCACCTTTCATCTTGGAAAGATCTTTCTTGTATTTTATCTAAAAAAAACAAAAAAATAAAAAAAAAATAAACAGGAGAAAATAAAACAGACACATATCTTTTCAACATTGCTACTTCTACTGGATTTATGAGTTAGGATAAGAGTTTTCCTATTCTTGTTTCCATAAGCAAACAATTCAAGTTGTTTCTTCCTAAAATAAATCACACAAAATCACATGCCCACATCTCTTGCCAAGCTACTTAACTTGAACATTTTTTTTAATCAGTTTTCTTTTATGTGGACTGAACAGCACTGGCTGTTGTTTGTAGCTTGAACAGATAACTAAGACATTCTTGGCTAGTGACTGGCTGGAGCTTGTGTGCTCTTCCATTACTGAAGTTAAATCTCAGGACTTTCATTTTCGCCTTCCAGCCAGAGAATTACAGCTAGCCAGAGAATGACCAAGTTCATTGAACTTTTGGAGGACACAGATTTTAAGTAAGCAATGGCATTCTGCAGCTGTAAAGTTTTAAAGACAAGTATATTTTTCCTTTTAAGAAAAACAAACAATGAGATGAATAATATCTTAATTTAATTTAGACATCTGCTCTGTGACTTAAATCGGGACAGGACAGCTGAAGATAGATAATGGTCTTTGGCCAAATTCTCTCCACCAAATATATAACGTCAATATTTCTTACATACAAAGAGATTATTAGGCTCTTTGTCCAACATTGTTACGCATTTAGCTTTAAAAATCAGATTCATAATGTAAAAAAATAGCAATTGATTTGATATGTGCTGAAGTATTAAGTTGTTTTCGTTTTCCAAGTCTCCACACTGCTTTCCCATTCTTTAAAGAAATTAAGCGGACTGATAAGTACTCCCGTGTGCTAACATTAGTGCATGAATCAGTTCTCCAAATTCCAAATTCGACAAATTTGTAGAAATAAATGCCAACCATTAATGTTTTGAAAACCTATAAAATTAGCATATTTAACTGGGAAGGTTAAATATTTCACATTTAAACACTGGACTTATCATTAAAATAGTGATCAATCACAGGAGGTCTCAGGCTTCTTATATTCTTCGAGTCTTAAATTTAAATAACAGAATAGGGTGGATCTGTTTCAGCCTAGTTTATTGCTGGCATCTCATCCAGGCTGGTACAGACTGAAAGGCTCAACAATTTATTGGCTCTTTAGAAAACCGACTGAAGCCATCAGCTCAAATAGCCCCAAAGGGCTATTGATGTCCATTCTACAGAAGCTGTCACTTACAGGAACCCTTCACAGCAGCAGCTACAGAAGGGTATTGACCAGCAGACTGGCTCATTTTTGTCACTCCTAGCAATGGTCTCCTCTAGCAGGGCTGAGGCTTTTTGATCAGTGAGCTGCATGCAAGTGTCACACATCACCCCTCTCCCATGCCAAATTCTTTAGCTCACCACCCAAACCCAAAAATCACTAGAAACAACCTCGGTCTTGTGAAGTGACAATGTCATACACTGTGGTGTCTTTTCCTCCCTATGACTTGCTTTGTGCTGGAGGCAGGATACATCAAAATATCAAAACCAGTTCAGCTCATTCATCCTCCACTTGCTCACTACTGGGAATAACACAATAGTCCACAGGATGATTAAGGCAGTTGAAGGTTGCATTAATAATACAGGTGCAGATTTGCCAGGAGGGTTAACCTAACAGTAGGGATCCCCATTAGTTGCTGCATCCTCTCCTCCCTCATGCAAGCTGGAGCAGTGTCCCCTTATATTAATGGATATTATTATTCCCAGAGTCACCCAGGTCCCAGCAATGCAGGGAAATGTCATTGTTGTTTACATCTCAAGTGTAATTTTAGCATTCAGCTCCTGGGCATTGCTCTGACAAACTGCTGTTTTTAATTGTTTATGAATTGTATTGATTCAGGTTTTATACTTACATCACTTGCCAATTCATTTGCTTTCTTGGCATTTTGATAAGCTGGAGTGATCATAGCAGGAAAGCTTCCCTTCCCTCTGCGCTCTTCAAACTCATCCATATAATCCTGAGGAAAATTCAACTTGTTTACTCACCACACACGAGCAGGTGGGCCGTAAGTGATTTCACGAAGCCCATGTTAGTAGCAAAAGTTCATTACTTCATATTCTTTATGAAAAAAAGAGAATGACCGACCAAAAGAATAAAATCACCTACTAAATTAGCTGTGTTCTTAAGTTTCTTGTGTTGCATTGCAAGAGAAACTGAGATAGCGATTAGTTGTGCTCCAGACAGTATTCAGCTATATAGTGTTAAACATCCTAATCTCAGCCTGATTCCTAGAGCCAAGGAAGTGGTATTTGCTTACAGCTGTCCACATCAAAATAGACGTGTGCCAGGAAAACTGAAACATGAAAACTGAGTGTTTGGATAGGCAGGAGATTTGTTTAACCTTGGTAAATTTAGCTTAGGGTCAGCCTCCCTCTGTGACCTGATAGAAGACCCTTGAGTATGGCTATCCCCATGAGTAACTCATATCATAACTACCCAGAAAACAGTTTTTTCTCATTTCAAAATGATGCTTTTTTTTTTTTTTCTAGAATTAATACCTAATTGCCAATTTCAAAGGCCTTTCAGGGCAAAAGCTGGGGAGCACATGATAAATATACAAGCAAGTGAGGTATAGCCCAGTCTTTCTCTGTACTATTTTATAAGTCATTTCTAGTAAAGGGACAGATTTAGTGAAAAGAGTCTGTACAGAATGTTAAGAATAAATTTAAGAGTATAGCATGCATAGTAAAGACCAAACATTTTTTGGGATAGCTGTTGTCACTTCTCAACTCACAACAATGCCTTGTAGGCAATGTCGGGTAATAGCAGCCCCACATGATAAGATAGGTCAAATCATAAATCTGTCAACAATATAATATCAGTTATAGTTAGTATATCTAAATTATGTTAAAAATAGGTACAGAAAATTAAAAATATCCCTGACTAAACAACTGATATAATCTTTCAAACGCCATTCATGAATCAGATTTCTTGTCATTTTCCTTTTCTCATAACTTCCTCAAATACATTTTAATATCAATATTCATACTGCTCAAATTCCAACAGAGTATTTTTAACATCCCAGACAATTAACTTTACCCATACCTAATATTTTAAACATGAACACAACATATGTTTACCGAATAGGAATTTACAGCAACATTCCTTAGACTAGTTTACGTTACATATGTCAGAATGAGTTATGCTTATGGTCTTGACAAAGAGAATTCTAATCTGTTTACCAAGTTAAGTCATCCTTTGCTCAGAAAGAGCAATTAATTTCAGTGTCTGCATGTTATATGAATAAAAATATCAGAAGTCAATCTATGAAGATCAAAAATCAAGCTAAATTGGGAGTCTACAACTGAAGTTACAAAGATACTTTCAAAGACGAGAAAACTTTAATTCTATAGATTGAAGTATTCTGGTGCTTGAAAATGCAATTACTACTTCTGCAAACTTATTTTATTTGCTTATTCTTAATAAAATTTGTGGAAGTTCAAAGACAGAAACTAGCTGCAACCTGGGTACATACTCTAAACTACCAAGCTTCAGGGGTGATTTACTTCCTACACTTACATAACATTAACAAAAAGATGCAGGCGCAGACAGAAACAGTGAAGAAATTTAAAACTTCCAAATGTCTTAGGACAATATATTCATTTTCCTTCATTTCTCCAAAGCCTGTGTACCTCATGAGGAGCTAGAATGAATTATATTGTTTTGTTTACAGAGTGTTACTTGTTCTCTCAGCACCAGGAATTTGGGTACTTTTGTCATACGACAAAAATAAATGTATTCTGTTTAAAAAAAAAAAAAAAAAAAAAAAGAGATAAAATAATGCCATAAACCAAAACAAATAGGAGCTTATTTGGTTACACAACTGCATAAAAACCTGCCAGGCTTCAAATATCACTTCTGTAGAATAGCTGAAATCCAAGTGATTATGTAGGATTGTCATTGACACTTTAACATATTTACAGCTGCAGAGCTTCTAAGATTGCTAGAACATGCTTAACTACCATATTTCTATAATTTTAAACTCCTTTCACATCTTCTCCTAACTGAACTTACATTTTCTTTCTCATGGAACCAGAAGGTCACCACAAGCAAATATACTTTTAGCAGTGATGCACAGCACCACCCCAACAGAACTATATGCACGTCTACAGACAAAACCTGCTGAGGTAAAGTTTATCCATTAGGGTCACGCTACCATAATGACAGTGCAGGGACATTGCAGTCTTATCTTTTAAGTAACAACACCAAATATGTCATGTATCCATAGTATGGTGCCACAGCACATATTTTCCTTTGAGATCTTGCTTTCTCAGAAAGAAAAGCAAAGTGGAAACAGATCTCTGCCCTTTCTAAAGTCTTGAGCAATTAGCCACAGAAATGATCAGCATTAGCAGCAGTATCTTCAGGTGTTGCATACCTGGAAATACTGATTTACATTTTCTCTTGTGAAAGTAGCATCTGTTCCAGCTGTATGGCTGGCTTTTCCCTTCATCTCTTTCTCATATCTTTGATGATACTTCACCTAAAAAGAAAAGAGAAAGAATCATCCAGATCAATTTCATGTCCTATACAGACACTGAATAAGAAATAATAATGACACGCTTATGTTGATAATAAAAGATTGTCAAAATTCCCATTGCCACCAAACTACAGAAGTGAAACATGCCACTTCAAGATAGGAAGAAAAAGAGTGATGTACTTTTTAATAGTGCACTAAGAACAAGGGATTTGCCATTTCAATCCAACTGTTAGCTCTGCATGCTCAGTACCTCCTGTTTGTCACAGCTAAGCCCTGATGCTCCAGCACATTAAAATACAGAACTGATGGCAATGGAAATTCTGGTTTCCACACAAGACTCCTTCCCGTCTTATTTGCCATGGGGTCACCTGCATCCCATTAATAAAGGGTCTTGTTCCTGAAACACACCCTTCTCTCCAGCGAACAATGGAATTCTGGTAAACAACTTTCAAGTTTACACCAATATTTACACTACTTTATGAGAGAAAATAATGCCTAGAGCCTGAGGCTGCCCTTTAGTCACCATGTGTTTGCTGACACAAATGGTTTTCCACAGATCAAAGGCAAACAAATACATTTAAAATGTTTTAAACATGGATGCTTTTGCCTGCAGAGTTTCAGGGTTTTTTTTCCCTTCAAAATTATAGATCTCCTCTGATTTTCCTTCATGACTCTTAATAATGTTTTAAGCTGATATCCATCAAGCTAGCACAATATCTTATCTCCTCCAATTAAAAGAGCTTTCCTTTCACCCTCCAGTGGCAAAATGGAAATAATTGCACATTTTGAAGCAATATTGGTGTCCTTTGACAAGGCTTTTTTAATGAATACAAGAATGTTGTGGTCTTGTTCCGTTTGAAGAAGAAAAGAAAGTCAATAAGATCAGTATAACACAGAGTAAAAGAAAAACCTGTCAGTAAAGAGAGTAAAGTGAGTCTGGAACAGAAAGAAATATTTTCTACTACTATAGCTATATCAGATGTTTGGGCATTGATATATAACACATACATCTATACATATATGTGCACACATACATATATTTATATTATAGAAATATTTATAAAAATGCATATTTAAGAAGATAATTTATTTGGTTCACAAAAGCCTTTTTAAAATACTAGCACACAGCTCAGTCCTGCAACAGAACTAATGAAGGAAAGGAGGAATGAACTGTAAGACTTCCAGTGAGCATGGAAAGGTATGGCAAAGCAGAGCTCTGCAAAGTCAGCCTTTCCCTGACATCATGTCCCCTACAAATACTGTGGCTGCTATGCAAGTTAGAGCTGTTCTCCAGCACCAATGGGTTGGAGAAAAGGAAATCAAGGACCACTAGCTGTCTCCTCATGGTATTCCCTCTTAGTAGTATGCAACAGGAACTTGAGTAAATGGGAAGATTTTGCCCACAAAAATCTATGGTGTTTGATTCTCAGATAAAATGCCTAACTCTTCCTTGTGCATAAAACTGAACTTTGGCCCAGAGAAAAGAAAATCACTTCAGAAATTGCTGCATGAAATGCACTGTTAGCTTGACTCTGCAATGATCATGGAATTTATGCAAGCAAGCATAAATGTAATGCATAATCTGTGCAACATTTTTTTCTTTTCTTCCAAAACAAGGAGACTCTGCTTTGGACACTTACATCACTGGCTAATTCGTTGGCTCTCTTGGCTATTTGATAAGCTGGAGTGATCATAGCAGGAAAGCTGCCTTTCCCTTGACGTTGCTCAAAGTCTTCCGTGTAGTTCAACTGGAAAAAGAAAATCAAAACAGTTCAGGAGCAAATAGATTGCAAAAAAATTAACTTGATTATCATACATTATCAATTTTTAAAGTTTCAAAGCCAGATATTCAAAAGTTAAGACCCGTCAGAAGGACAATGAACCATGAACTCTGGATCTATCTCCTTTGTGCAATAATTCTACAATGTAGTCTTTAAATTATATGATCACATGCCTTCAACAGGACATCTGTGTCTCATTCAGGATAAACGATGCATAACAGTTATTTAAAGAAAATGTTGATGTTGTCTGCATGATATCTGCTCTGTTTAAATTACAGTCCAGTAGTTTTATGCTTTACCTTGAATGGGGCCCAGTTTCTGGCTACAGAACAGAGTGGTTCTCTGCCACGAGTTCTGACAGCCAGCTAGTCCTATAACGACCTAGAACTTTATATATGGAAGCATTAAACATTTAATGGTAAAGTGCACCACGGTAATATACACTTCAAGTGTCTGTACTTCAAATGCTAATTTTTACTTTTCTTTGTGTTCATACCTTATAAGCAATTTAGATATGTCTTAAGAGTCACTTGTAGAGTCAGAAAATACTTTATCTCTATTTACTTACATCGCTTGAAAGCTTTCCTCCAACTTTTGAATGAAGGATATCTGGAGCATCTACAACAGAGCTAAACTTCGAAACTCTTTCTTCATGTCCCCGCTTATATTCTACCTGGAGGAGAAAAAAGGTAAAAGATATATTACAAATAATAATTAGTAAATCCCTATTTACTGTCAAAAGGTTTCAACAGAAAATAGGCAACAACAGTCATGAAAATCCCAGCTGTCAGTGGGATTGGGATTACAGTCAAGCTATTGGCGTTATTTAAGGTGCAATTCTGTAAATGCCAGGAGGAGACAGAAATGGAAAAGAAGTTTAAAGAATTAAATGGAAAAGAATTAAAGTTTCCAATTACACTAGATTAATGTGAGCCATACTTTTCATTAAAAATCTTATGAGTATAGTTCTAATGGCATAAAGAACTAAGGAAAAGAACTAAGATTACACTGCAATGACAATGCAAATTGTTTGCAGAAACCAATAGAATATTTTAAAATTATTTGTACAAGTTTACTTTTACTTGACTTATTAAGACTATTAAGTAATTTTTATGCATATATGACTTAAAGTAACTTGTATTCAGTATAATATTATTTGATTTCTTAAAAGAAAACTTACAAAGAAGAAAAGATCATAAATTATAAATAAATGAATAAAATGAAAATAAAGGCAATTAAATAAATAAACATTTTAGAGTGATTCACTGATTTGTTTTAGGTTGCCAAAAATTACTATATGTTTCAGAATACATTTATGTTTATATTGTCATTTATGCTATGTGACTGCCTTCCCAAACTAAGTGGTTTGCTAAAATCTCCTACGTCTGTGTATAATGTTAAGGTTTTCTCACTTCGAAGAATGTTTAAGAGAAACAGCCTAAATCCAGGACTCTCCAACTTCCTGAATTCTAATGCACATTTCGGAAAACTGAAACTCACATTACTGCTTAGTTGAGTAGCTCTCTTAGCAACTTGATAACCTGGAGTGATCATCGCAGGAAAGCTGCCTTTGCCTCTGCGTTCTTCATATTCTTCTGTATACTGAAACTAGAAAAATTATTATTTTTGGTTTTGTTGTTCTTTAAATAAAACACTGTTTAATATCATCCCTTTTTTAATGTCTCACATAAATATGTGATTTCCAGAATAGGAAATGACATCGTCACATTACTATTTACAAAGCTAACTATTGATATCCACAGAAGGAAATATGTCAGTCTCTCCTTTGGTAACATATTATTGTAAGTTTAACTTTAGTACTCTGGAAAGTCTTCAGAGTATGATAACTCATGAAAATAAAGCTATTCCAAATATCAGCCCACTTACATCATTTAACTTCCTCTGTGCCTGAGCCATCTGGACCATCTGAGGATCTGGGATAGCTCCTGAATAGAATGATTTTCCCTCCTCGTAGGCAGCATAGTAGGCATTCTACAAAACAAAAATTGAATAACAAGACATCTCTACCAAGCATTTGATGGAGAAAAATGAAAAACATGCAAACTCCTAGGAGAAGGATTACTCAGTGCCACAAGGTCTACGCTGTATGTGTCTCAAGTGCCAAGGCAGAATATGTGTGGCCAAATCTGACATCAGCATGCCAGGGGCAAGACATCAGCACCCTAAGCGAGGCTCAAATGATTCCCTTTGGGAATCAGGTCACTTCTGGTTAAGCTTCAGTGTCAACAGGAAGGAGACATGGAGTACAGCTGCACACGCAGCAGGCCAAACTGCTAATTGTACAGATACATTCTCCTCTCCCCATCTTCTGATTCTTGCACCCGAAGCTATCATCAACATATATTGCCTTGAAAAACTCAGCCACATGAAAAGCAATTGTTTTTCTAAGACTGAAATGCTGTGAGAAAAGCCCCAATAATCAAAATACCAACACCAATACTTGATATTCCGCAGTCTGGCAGCTCTCCTGCAGGCAATTTCTTGGAAACTTAAGAGATATTTCTTACTTGGCTGGCCAGCTTCTGGGCTTGACATGCAGCTTCAATGTCTCTGGACCTCACATCCCATTGGAAGACTGATTTGAATCGTTCACCTTCCTCTCGATATTTTATCTACAAAAAATGAGTTGGTATTAATAGTTAGTCAGAAGACACATGCACCCCTCCTAAAAAGAATGCAAAAATGCACACAAACAAGGTGGATAAAGTCTCTTGGTCCAAGATTCTAGATGAATTACATGAATTCAACAAGAATTATGGCAAAGAATAGAGAGTCATGCACTGCTTCTGCTCTCTTGACTTGCAGTTTCCACCATAAGAAATCCACTTCAGTGCCTGCAGCATCACCACCACCTTAAACCAGTCCAAATGTAGGCTACTTCCCAAAAATACCTCCCGCCATATGAGGCAACCACTCTTATGGTCTCCATGCACCGAAACTTTCAGGCAAGCAGCCATATGGCAAGGTGGATCAGGGAACTGCTATGAAGGCTTTTGCTGTGTTAGTTTTCAGCCAAGTCAGTTCCTTGGTTTGGCTCACTGCAAAACCCATCAATGCCAAGACAAGAGAGGCAAAGGAGCACCCTAACAGCACAGAACTCATTCTTTGACTGGCAGTATCAATCCGGCTCAGCTTAAGACAATTTACTCCAGTCATACGGTTTACCTG
Organism: Nothoprocta perdicaria; assembly: GCF_003342845.1. Classification (NCBI taxonomy): domain Eukaryota; kingdom Metazoa; phylum Chordata; class Aves; order Tinamiformes; family Tinamidae; genus Nothoprocta; species Nothoprocta perdicaria. The sequence goes on from NW_020455976.1 coordinate 6,120,937, forward strand.
TGTGTTAATTAGATCTCAAGTTAAAACAAGCCAGCCTAGTTTTTCATGCCAATGAACAAGTTCACCCTGAAGGCATATTTGTCTATGATATGAATGTAGAAACCTAGAGACTATAGTAAGCAAGTCTGATTCACCAAATTTCATCATTCCACAAGAAAACATCAATCCCCTTCTGACAGCCTGCAGAACTCTCTTTCCACCAACATCGCTCCCAGTCTGCTCATGTGCAAAAAGGCCTTGTAGCCTGTAGTTCAAGCCATGCAAAGGCTACAGAACTACTTCATCTCTGCCTCCCGTTCCTGGTGAAGCAGTCTATGGAAAAAAATAAAGGTTAGTTTCAGCCCTTAGGTCAAAATTCCATCCTCCAAACCACACAGCCAGCTTCCACCTAAGATATTAGCTATTACTGGAGCTGCATGTCTGTACAGGAACAGTATATTTTATCTGAAATTTAACATGAAGTTCTGAAAGAATAATTTGATCCTTAGCTAACATTTTGGGAGGAAATGCTCTATTAAAACAAAAATAGCCAATAAATATTAAGCAAAACATATCAATCAAGCATTAGTTGAAAGAACTGTTACCTAGTGGATAATATCTTACTTTCCTGCTTTCCTTCAGAGTGTCCATTAAGCATCAAAATTGTGTAAATGCAACTGAGTAGCACATTTAACCCCAGGTCATCATTTTCCTACTCTTTTTAACATTTAAAAGTACAGCATCCAAATAAAATCAAAGCTCTGTTATGCAATGCATTCTGCAGATGCAAAAAAAATACAGTCCCAGCCCTGAAGAGGCACGATCCAAACTGAATGGATAGAAAATCACTAGTCACATATGCCATTATCCCAATTGTATAGTGGAAGAGAAGGACAGAGAGATTACTCATTTGTCTGCTCACATAGAAAATCTGCATAGGTTGGGAGAAGTGAATTTTTATCTCTGCATTCTAGTCAGTGTCTCAACAAAAGACTTATGTAAGAGCAGTTTGTTACGATTTAAGAAATGTATTCAATTTTATGCATAAGAAATACTGCTACCTATAAAATTATACTTATTTTGAGACATTCTCTCAGGTTGGCCTTGCTTTACACACTTACTGATGAAAAAGTTTTCCTAGATTGAAAACTTTGGCAGATGTCCTCATTTTAAGTGAGTGCTTGCAAACCAGCTTCTTTACTAACCATAGCAGCAATTTTCTCTTTGGAGCTGAACCTTTTTGCATGATTGAAAAGCACAGAAGGTACTTTAGGTGTAAGAACCAAGTGAAGTGATCTTTGAGCTATAATTTTCCTGGCATGTATACTCACAAACACTGGAAGTATCAGAGTCTCATATCACTGTCTAAAACCAGAAATAGACCCTGCAGTAATTCCAAACTCATTCTTGGCCAGATCTGTCACACAGTTTAAAGTAAGTGTCATAGTCACTGCTCAAAGTTTACAGCTAGTGATGTTGCAAAACCTGAGGTATAAAAATACTGAAAGAATGAAGGAGAAAAGATACAGGATCTGGTAAGGGCTATGAAATGTCTATCAACTTCATACAGTCGACAGAAAAGTAGGGAGGAATGTAGTACATTATAATAAAAATAACAACACTTCCTTGTCACATTTTAGGATGATGCCTGCTCATATTCAAGCACACTATTTTGGTTACTAAATATAGCTATGTAATGAATGGTGCTATTTTAGAGCATCAAAACACATGACATTCAAGAAAGCAGCATTACACACAGAAATGAGCTAGACACCAGTTATTACTGCTATGCTTCTGTTCTTGCCTCATTTTATAGAGTTCATATTAATAAAAGCTTGAATTTGGAGGAAAACAATGCAAGAATGACAAAAGAATGACATTTGAAAAGAAAAAAGACTTTGAGCGCCCCTGGAGGGTTGCAGATGCACAGCAGACCTTTTGAGAGGATCAGCGCAGCTAAACAGGCACGAAAGGCTGTTCTGTTCTTCACCTTTAAACAAAATATCGCCAGCCAACCCACATAAGTCCATGCAGTTCCCCAGACCTTACATTTTCTTACAAAAGGGAATAATATATAACAAATACAAGCTTTTTTTCCTTCTTGTTTTTCATGAGAGAATCTATTTGAAAAACTACAATTCAATCCTGAGAGCGGATTCTACTTCTCTGAAAGACCATAGCAGGGAAATAAAGAAAGCGTATTTTGATTTTTGAAACGAAACCCAACGTGACATCAAAATGTGAAACAAAGCTGAAGAGCTTTGGCCCTCAAACTTCTTACCTCGCTTATCATTTCTGATTGTTTTTTTGCATTTATGTTCACTGGTGTCTCAAATACACTTGTGAACGTGTTGATTTTTGGATTATGCCTAAAAAAAAAGGGGAAAATGTAAAAGGCCATTAGGGATCTATCAGACAGTCCATCGGAAAGGTTCTCTGCAAGTACTCAATAACACACCACCAACCTCCACCCTCCTATACATAAGTTACCACCCACTCATACATCCATCTCAGATTACATTCATGTTATTATTATATGGAGAAGGCGCCTAGAGCAAAATTAATTTTAATGATCATCATATCAATGTTGTGTTTCTAATAACAAAAGAGAATAATAGAATAAAAAACAACTGTCATCTCTCCCTTTTCAGCTGACAAATTTGACAGGAATTGATCATTATAAAATAAGAACTTCCTAGAACAAACCAACTCCAAAATCTGCATTTTTCACTTTTTTTTCCCCATGATTAGCTCGACGTTGTTAACTCAAAGACTGATGTGGAAAGCACTGAATTTTATCTTGGGGTTTGTTTTCTTCCCAAAGTACTGAAATGGCACTTAATTTGGTAACTTTTAGCATACTGAGCAAAACAAGAAACAAGGAAGCTTGATGCACATTTGCAAGAATTTCCCATCATTTTTGATCCCTGTAAACCCAGCCTGATGCACTGAAGTCACTGATAGTACAATTTCACACCACAGGTGGGACCAGATTGAGTCCGAATGGGGCTTTTCTATCACACTAAAATTGCTCAATACTTTAAACTTCTACTAAAAACACACAAACAAAAAAGCACTTACGCTTGACAGTAGGGCTTTTTCTCGTGGCTAATAAAGTTATTTACTGTTAACATCATCTTGCATATTTCACAGTGGAAACAGGCTTTATGCCAGGTCTGCAAATATCAAAAAAAAAACAGAATTGAACCCAGGTTATTTTTAAATCATTATCACTCTGTTTAAAATCTCACTATTGGTCCCTTCCATTTCCTTCATGAATAACCATGCTTCTTGAAGGAATAGGTCCATAATTAACTCATTTGGATGCCGGTCCTAGTTACAGGTTGAGAACTTTTTGGAACCGGGAGATTTGCACCGCGTTAAAAGTGCCAATCCACACATTTATTATAGTCCAAAATAATAAAGAAAGAGAACTGACCTGATCTATACAGTTAATCTTCTCAGCAGGGTAAACCCCATAGCCACATCTAGCACACGGCTGCACATTCATCTCGAAATCCACAGAGTGAAAAATATATAGGTTTACACAAAAGGCTCAGAGAGTTTGAAAGTGACTTTTTGGCCCGCGCGAAGCACACGCCAGACACTCCAGTCAGGGCCCTTTGCTGTGGTCAGTGGCTCCCATTAAAGCCGGGGTTTGAAGTCTGGTGCTCCCTTTGCTGACCTTCTGTTTCAAAGTCAGCTGCAGGCTGGCTTTTAAAGCTGCCACTTAGTAAGAGCGGCTATTTTGGCAGCTGTGTCAGTGCATAAGGGAAGGGAGAAATAGCTTTCTCGAAATAGCGGGCTGAACTCACACAAGTGATTCACGTCCATGTGAACATCAGAATCGGATCATTTAGTATTTCAGTTTTGCCTTAAGGGTTGCTGTCGTAAGCCCATGGCGAGGAGAAGGGTATAGACGGCAGCAACCACTTATAGCGGCTCCTCATCGTGATATATAGCAAGTGACCTCATTTAGGGCTGCTTACGTATTTCTGGATAGCTGTACATTAGAAGGGAGAACCACAACTGCCCCAGGCAGGTCACAGTCCTTCCCTTGGTGCCGGTTCAGCTTCTCTTTGTATGTGATGGGGAGTTGAACCAAACCACACTCGACCCTCATCTCCCTCTGCCTAGTCATCCTACCAGCCCATCATCACACTCATAAGGACACACAGTGTAATGGACCTTTCAAAAGACCTGAGTCTTCTAGCTCAAAGAACTCAAAACATGGTCAAGTACAAATGCAAATATCTGTCCTTCGTGGAACATCATCAGGAAGTGACTATTTTACTGAACAGAATAAACAAGGCCACTATTTAACAGCATACATGAAAAGCAGGGTGGCACAGATCAAAACATAAAGATTCCTTACTCAAATAACGCTAGTTAAGAATTATTATGCCTGACAGTGGGGGAAGAGTCACATTTTTAGGGTTATCAAGGCTGCTCTGAACAGAAGCTAGAAATTTGTAGTAGATACACATGGTCAGGATTGAAGATCTACATCTCACCTGCATTAGAAAAGCCCTGGCTGCAGGCTCCATGGCATTGAGACATTGCAGAATTCTGTCTACTGTCTGTCATCCATCCACCTCGTGTCCCGTATCAGCAATTGTCTTAGCACAGTGCTAAGCATTTTCCAACTGTGTAACTTAGTATCAACCCAGTCCAAACCAGCCCCTTCTAAAGATTATGAGTACACTTAGAAAGCCACCTACTCAAGACATGGAGATACCCAGCTCTGCTCAACTTACAATTTTACTGAATGCTGACAATGTACTGGCACAAAGCACTGTCAGCAACTGGTGAGCTGAAAATAGAGCTCCTAATCTCAAGAGAACAGCCACAGCACAACATCCTGCAAACACTTCAGGCCTTTCAAAATAGGTGATTAATGTCCATATATAAACAATTACATTTTCACTAAAATATCTGTTCAAAGAACACAACTTCTTGTATTAAAATAACGGTGGAGTTACCTTGTGCTATTGATTTTAGAATCAGGAGTAATTTTATATTCACATCACTATAACATCTATTATGCTCACATCTCTGAACCAAAGCAATTTGGAGGTCTTCCAGTTCCTTTTACATCCCCAAACCGACATTACAGAATCACAGAACGCTTTAAGTTGGAAAGGACCTTTAGAGACCTTTAGAGATCATCTAGTCCAATCTTCCTGCTCGAATGACCAAGTCACAGCAGTCAGGCTGTCCCCTCCTTGTTTAGTGCTGGGCACCCTACCAACTGCTGCCTCTTTGTGCTCATCTGCTCCAAGAGTCAACACAGCGTCTATTTTCTAGACAGTTCTGGCTATCTTGTTTCTATTTGATCTCATGCAAGAATCCTAGGTCTTCCTACACTATGGTAAGAAAAAAAATATGCATGAGACCACTGCTGAAATGAGTGCTGGAGGTGCTGGGAGCAGGACAGCCTTGAATAACACAAAACCCCATGACTCAGCAACTACAAAACAAACCATCCCTCCAGGAGACCTGCACATCAGGGCATATAACATAGGATATATGCTGTGCACTCAGCCATACTAGAGGTCTCTGAGGAGAACAACATGACATATTCCTTCCAAGGAGACTTACTTCACAAATAAAAGCTACTTCATTTCCATACGCACAAAGCATGTGTCTCCCAATGCCACTTATTACTGGCTCCAAGGCAGCAAAGCCATTTTACACGTTCTCCTCCTTCTCCCAAGAAACATGCATGGAAACACGAATGTTCAAGAGCTACTTCTCTTTCCTAGCCGTTCCACTTCCTTCACAGGCATAGTGTGCCAAATTCTTCTCAAATTCATTCATGATTTCCCCAGTTGTGAGCACCTCAAAACTACTATATTGCTCTATTTGCTAAAATATTTGCTAAAATATTTGCTAAAATATTTGCTGAAAAAGTGATCCTGATCATGCCAGGTAAAAACTGAATTGCTAATAGAAAAGACAGTTCATTGAAAAATGACATTGTATGGTCTCATTACACTTCATTCTGATCATGCAAGGAATTAAATCGCAAAACCAGTGTCAGTTTGTTATCTTGCCAAATCCTAGCAAGGTGTTTTCTCTGCAGTTAAGAGCTCGTCGTGGCTTTTTTCCTCTTTTAAGTAGGGCCCTACAAAGGTTTTTTGATATCAATGAAAATCTTCCAAAGCTTTACTTAGCAGTAGAACCTTAGTGTGCTTTAAAAGTCATGCCATCGTATACAAAGTACAAGGAGACAGTACAGTGAAAATAGAAATTAGTAGGAGGAATTACCGCTCCAACGGCCTAATACTCATTGAATTGACTGCATGGAAAACATGGAGCGTGTCTGCATGGACACCAGCACATCCCAGCAACAGCGTCTTCTGTTTGCAGAACAGTTTGCAGAACAGTTTATTTCCTTACACAGATTGCAGGACATTACTGTTAAAAATCACCTTAGAAGTTCAAATGTTGGCCTTGGCCCTACAGAACCTTGTCTGAACCATACAGTTATTCAGATACCTATACTCATAGCCTTTTGTCTCATACAGCCTCTTCATGCCAATCATATTTAGCATAGTAACAAATTGGCTTGCAAAAACACTGGGCAAAAAGTAGAAAAAAAATATCAGCATTAGAATCTCCAAAGACTAGACAAGACACCTTTTTGGTTATCTTTGGTTTATCTTATGTTGTACAGGCGCTTTGCACATTTTGCTACAACGGAAACCAGCCCACAATTGATTATGTTTCACAGCTAAAAGGATTTGTACTTACACTTTCCCTTTGCTGCCAGGGTCTGGAAGCCTTGACCATGAAGGCATTTTGGAAATGCTTGTAGTAGAGCAAAAGAGAAACGGAGAGAGAAAGTAGAAAAGAAACAAAAGGCCAAGAAATAAGATATCGCTGTTAGGAAGCAGCTAAAGAATCAAAAGCTTGGAAAAAAGCATGCAAAATGCACAATGGACTCCATGAGTGTACACTGACCACCTAGTCCTATATGCCAGGTATTACAGCCTAAAAATGCCTCAATTTTGAAAACGATAAACCTTGGCAGGTGTAATAGATCCCCGCAGACAGATCACAGAGAAATCCCACCCAAACACACGCAGAGCTGACAGGATGCGACATCCCACCGACATTCATCAACCTGTGGTGTGCAAAACCATCCTGCACAGTCCCCGTGCTCCCAGCTTTGTATCAAAACCACATGCCATTTTCTTGCAAAACACACAAAATCCTAACAAACTGCCATTTGGGAGGTGGGGAGGGGTTAACAGTGCACAGTTATCTTTCCGGACAGGTACTACCTCGTTGCCTCAAGCCTTCCAGTTTGTACCTGCCATCTACCCTTCAGCATCCCACAGGCCACTCCATGGTCCTGCTGCGGCCGCTTAGGTGACAGCTAAACAGTTCACTTCTACGCTGTCAAAACCCAGTCAAAACCTTCACTATTAACGTTTCTAGAGTGCAGAGCGAGTCTCCTGGGATAAGGAAAGGAACGCTGATGCTGCGGGTATCCCGCTCTTCCCCCTGCCCAACCATGTACTCGTCTGTCTGTGCGATGCGGAACCTGGAAAATGTTTCCTAACTGAGCAGGGAGCAATCACGCCATGCCCCAAAGCAGGACATTTCCTCCTACATGTGGCCCTGAGGAGCGGTAATGATAATAAACGTGTTTTATTTGCTTTACCACAGCACAGGGCGGGCCGGCCCTGGCCGCCCCACAGAGGAGGAGGAGGGAACGGGCCGGGGCGGGACAGGCCGAGCCTGGGCGGCGCTTTCGGTTTTGCTTCAGCCCCCGGAGCGGCGCCGAGACCAGGCAAGGCGGCCCCCGGGCCTCCCCCCGACCCCCCTGCGGTGCCCGGGCCCGGCCTGGCCGCGGGTTTAACGCCCCGTCCCTCCGCGCGCCTCAGCCCGGCCTCGCCGAGGGCCGCGCTTGGCCCCTGGCTTTGGGGGTGTCGGTGCCCCCAATGGCCCTTGGGTTTGGGGGTGCCCCGCGGAGCCCTCCGGGGCTAAAACCGCTCCTTTTCGCGGGGGGCAGTGTGGGCCGTGAGCGCCCGTGAGCCACGAGGCCTGGTAAAAGTTCCACGGGGCGGTTTGCAAGGCAGGTATGGAGGTGGCCTCCGCCGCCTTAAATGAAACATACATAAGGAAATTGAGCTATACGTTCTCCCAAGTGCAGGGAAGGGCAGCAGCTGCTGCTGGTTTCCCCAGGGAGAGCCTGGGGTTTCCCTTGCTGCAGCCCCCAGGTTCCTGCTGGATAAATGAGGATGGCCAAGCTTGCAGTGAAGTAACCTGGGGGAAATTGCTGGAATTTGCAAAATAGGCTGCAAGATGGCAGGAAAAATGCCTTTTAATTCCTAAGAAGGACCTCACAACGCTTTCCTTTTCCTAAAGACCACATGCATGTATTAAATCATCATTAGAAGAATATAAAATTTATATGACAGCTGATAGAAGAGAGAAATTAGGAGCTAGGCCTGAGATTCCACCTAGAAATCATAACGTGTTTTATGCTTGTTTGAACGTGTCCATGGAAATGGAAGCAGGAGAGCTTTCAGCAAGCATCAGCATTGGGTAGGACAACCTGCAGTTCCACATATTTTGGTGCTAGTTGGCCTTGCTTTCATCCCAACACCATTCAGCTTCTTGGAATTAATCAAAAGATCTTCCATCATAAGATGACTTCTACCTTAGTTCTTATCAGCATTTTGGTATAAGAAGGGTTATTTTTTGGTAACTCCCACTAAGTAATATTGTCACAGCTATATTATATCCGTCATATGTAGTGTCACACTAATGCTAGGTTGAAAACTGGTTTATAGAACCAGTCTGTTGACTTAAAAAAGAAGTGTTCATTGAGGGATGTTTACTTTCTCATGCACTTACCTTAGGAAGGTCGGACTAGATAATCTCTAGAGGTTCCTTCCAACCTTAACCATTCTGTGTTTACCTGCAGATGTCAGGACACCAGGAGACTAACGTTGACTGCTCCACTCAAAACAGAGATGAGGAAGACCAAAGTGATGTAACCGATGCAAGACCAGACAGAAGGAGCAGATTCTCACTTTTTGAAAAGTAAATTACTGCTTTTTTCCTGCTGTTATTATATCAGTTATAATGCTACCCTTGTAATAGAATTTTAGTGTCCCATTTGCCACATCCACAGCAACATGGATAAATCTAGAGAGGGAAGCAGTTGGGTAAATTTAACATATGTGATCTGTACCCTAAAGCTAAATAGTTATCAAGCTTCTCTGATTTACAGAGCCTTAAAATATCTCTCAGCAGCTTTCCTTAGTAGCCAAGAGACCACTAACTTCACTGAGAATCAGCTGTAGCCCCTCAACTTAAACATTGCCCTTGGGTGGAGCTTAGAATTAAATATGCCACTAATTATCTGTTTTACTACATTCAGCTCAGCTAATCTTCAGCATATTGGAATCCCCTGCTGAGTATTTAAGTTGATTTAAAGCCTGAATGTACTATCTAGGTTGTAGTTCAAAGAAGCTTTGCTGGGGCTAGAGAGGTAACCTGCTACAGAATAAATTAATTTTCTACTGAAGTGTAATATTGCTTTCATAAAATATACAGGAAATAAGAATTATAATAGGCAAATGTGATAGCAATAGTAGAAAGTAGTAGGTAAATGTGATACAAAAGGAGAGAGAAAAAAGTAGTTATATAAAACTTGCTGTTGCAAGTGATTTTTTTTTTAAATCAGAAATTACTCAAAAGCATTTATCTTTTGGGAAACTCCTTGAATATACAATTTGAAATGCTTTTTTTTAGAAGTAAAATTCAATTTAAATACATTTAGATAGAAGAATAAATACCAAGTAACTCAAAAGATTCAACACTTTGTAGAAAATGAAGTTTGAAAAATTTTATCAGAGTTCTTTTGAAGAAAATAAGGATTGTGTAGAAAGGTGACAAGTTGGTTGACAGAGAAAATCTTACAAATCCAAGCACAGAGACAGAACTTGTCATCTTATAGAAACTAAAACTTGTCCTGGAGAAAAATGTGGAAAGAAAGCAAGAGGGTAAAGGAAGAGGGAATGTGACCTGTAAAAGCCTGAGTGTTAGGAAGAAGGTGACTAAAGAATGTTTGTTTATAAATATTATAAAAAAAATAGCAATTGTCTAATGAAATGGCCATGTAATAGACTTAAAAGGATTTTAGAAATCCTTAGAAGGATGTGTTTTTTATGTAATGCGAAATGCTGGTGTAGAACTTAAAGCTGTTAAACAATGTAGATATCAAGGATTTAAATGAGTTCAAAAGAATGTATGAATTCCTGGAAGAATCCTATTCTGTGGGAATATGTTCTGCTTCCAGTTTCTATTTGTATTTTCTGAACACTTATTACTAACTCCTACTGTTATTTGGGAGCCTTTCTGGCTATGTGCTTGCTCCACTTTAGTAGCGTGAAATTACTAGTTGTAGAAAAGGTGTCTAGAAAGCTTTAGATAACTATAACCTTTATGGTTCACAGCTTTGTTTCCGCAAACAAAGGAGTGTTTACCAGTTGGGCAGTAGTTTCAAGGAAATAATACCATGTGCTTCATTTATTTTCACTTACGTGCATACATAGGCTCATAACTGTTTTTTTCTTGAATTAAGACATTAAAATTAATGTTGAGAGGAGCCAAACACTATGAAATTATTGAGAACCATGCAGAAAGGCTGGCTACCTCACAGCTCCAATGCATTCCTCTGGCCATGCTTATGTAGCAAAAGCAGTAAATGGAAGTAAATAAAAATCTCCCCCACTGCAGCTTGGGGAGGCTCTTCTATGTATTTCCTTCACTTGGCAAAAGTGCTAGTGCTTACTTAATTTTGGTGAGTAAAAAGTGCTTGGGAGGAGAGGTGTTTGACAAAATCTTGAATGAACGTTTGCTTTGTTTGCTGTAGGGTTTCTAGCCACCAGATGGCACGCTAGCATCACTTTTGCTTACTGACAAAAGAGGAGGGGGGAAAAAAAGTTATTGTGATGGAAGAGAAGTTCCCTAGAGCTGCAGTTCAGCAAAGCGTTGTGCTTCAGAAAGCAGAAATAGCAGGATACTGTCTGGCAAGCCTGAGCACAGCACAGCTGTAAATGTTATGCATAAAAGAAAACTGGGCTGATGATCTGAAGTGTGTATTTAAATTCTTTTTGTGATGACTGGGGAAAAAAAAAGCCATAAAACTTTCTTTTCTCTCTAAGTGCTTCTGTAATATTATTTGAGGAATTATCTCTTAAAATAGTCTCACTTTCCCACAGGATTATTTAGTATCTTTGTTTTATGTATTTTCTTTCATCAGGGTACTGCATTGGGAGATAAGAAACATGATAGCTAGATATATTTTTAGCATGCAAGTAGCATCACAAAAAAAAGCTCTGGTTCCACGGTATTAAATAGAGCTAGAATTTCTTGCAGTTGTGAGTTGTTTTTAAATGTATATCTGAAAATTACAAGCATTTGGTACACTAGCGTTTGCTCTACCAACATTCATAACCGTTTGTGGGCCTCAGTGAAGAATAATGCAGTAGAGGGCGAGTAGTAGTAGTATCTAGATATCAGCAACTTTCTAATTTAATTTTACAGAGGCATTTGTCTGCTGGTTCCTTTCATCCTTTTTTTTTTCCTTCCAGCCCTGCTAGCTATCTGTTTTACATTCACTATTCCCTTTTTTTATAGAAATATAAAATAACTTTTAAATCTATGTCTAAAAATTCTTACAAATAACTAGTTATCACTGAAACTCTTCATGATTCTATAGTGGCTTTAATTCAGAAAAATGAATTGTTACAAGACTAAAGTGAGGAACGGGGAGGGGGACTTATAGGGAACATTGATACATAGTCACCAAGGGTACATCAGCTATTTAACAGTGCAAAGCAGCAAAACTTCTATGAAGTATTTATTGCTGCCAAGCCAGAGGAGTTGAAAAATTGAGACTTTGTTTTAATTAATTTGAAAGTCTGCCAAAAAAAATCTGTGCATGTTTGGTCTTCCGTAGTTCAGCAGTTGTTACAGCCGCCAGCTAAATGCCCAACCTTTGCAAACTAGTGTTTAAATCCGAAAGGGTTGCAGGTAAAGAAGGCTTTTTTCTTTTCTTTTTCTTTCTTCTCTCCATATGTATAGTGTTTATTGAGGTTTTAGAGCACCAGCTTGGGGAAGTGCAGATGTTACTAAAACAGTGTAATTAATTGCATGATGTAGGTCTCAGTATGGCCATATTTCTCTAAATGGCTTTATCTCTCAAACAAGAAATAACTATTTTTGACATTCAGCCTTATAACCTTCCTTTGCATATGGGAAGGCAGAAAAGGGATGGACTGCTTGTGATTGGTTTTAAACATATTTGCATGAACGTGTTTTTTCCTGTATAATCATCCTGATCCTAGTAAGTTGTTAAGTTAATAGATCACCTAATTCAGTGAGACCGGATTCCCTTCAGGAAAATCCCTGATTCGGATGAATAGCCAGTTGTAATGACAGCTCTGGAGCCGAGACAGGACTAGAAGTTGTCTTTGTGTGTCAGCCTTGCTCTTGTGTTGTGCTTCAGTACTGTGAGGGAGATACTTCCCACCCACTTTTGATTGCCAGTAGTTTATTTTTATCCAGTTTATAGGAAGCTTATGTGCATACATAGGGAGAACTGTTGGAAGAATTGTTTCACAGCGTGTAAGTTTATGGGGTTTTTCTTCTTTTTTTTTCTTTTTTTTCTTTTTTTTTTGTTCATTCTCCGCTAGCGTCTTTATCCATTTCCAGAGTTACTCATTTTATGTTGTTAGGGCCTTTTGGAAGCACTGTGCCTGATATTATAAAGGAATTGCTTTGTCTGTAGAGAAGTTGCCCCTGTTCACATTGGGTATCTGAGGGCTCTGTCAGTGTCAGCTGCTCCTGCCTTTCAGTCGGTGCGTTCAAAGCCAAGTGATGCCTTCGGTGATGCTTCATCTGTTTCAACATAACTTTTCCAGTTCTGTACCAGGTTTTTTAGCCACTGAATATTACAGATCCTTTTAAAATAAACATTGGTAAGAAAAGTATATCGTTAGATAGGACGGAACAAAAATAACCAGGTTAGTTTGCAAAGGAGAACAGCAGATGACGGTTTCATTAACTGAGGTTATGCTCTGGGCTGGAACTCAGCGATCTGGACTGAAGGCGTGATTCAGACGCTGGTTTCCTTTATGGGTCTAAACGATTTTTGCCTTGGTTTACCCTGTAAAGGTTTCTCTCTTCTTTTCCCCCTCTCCTTTTTAACTGACTTCTAAGTATCCTGACTTCAGTGCTTACTAACTGAAATCCGAGCTTCAAAGTCCAGCACAATACCAATTTAGTTTTGTTTCGAGTTTGAGTTCTACTTTACACAAATGTGTATTCCCCCTGAAGCACTGAACCTGTAACTTCAGAAAAAAAAATGTTTCACACAGCTCCTTTTAAGCTAGTGGTTTTATTTTCATTTTCTTGTTTGATCTAGAACCCAAATAGTTGTGTAACAACTATTTAAAACTGTGGCCAGTGCTTGTACTGTCCCCTTGGAGACTTTCAATGTACTTTATGGGAAATGTTCGAGTACCTTGAATTGTATCCAGTCCAAAGTATAAGAAGTCATTAATTTGCAGTGAGTATTTGTTTCCAGTTTCCTTAGAGACCTCCTCATGTGAAGCACAGCAAACACTGAGTTATTCTTCTCTGTGTTTATAGCAATCACAGTAGCAAGTCAAGAATCAGAATCCCTTTCATCTCCCTCATTGCGGTGAACTTTGTGTTATTGCTCAAAACAGGGAGGAAAACTGCAAACTACTATAGGGTGTAATTTTTTTAAGCCACTAACAACGAATCCAAATTTATTATAAATCAGAACTGTAAGAGTAGATATATATGTACACATATATATATATAAAAATATATATATATATAAAAAAGTTCTGTGAATTACAGTGAAAAAGGGATTTGTAAACAGTGTATGCCAGGATTGTTTTTTAGAGAAGTTCTTGGTGTAAATGTTGTGGAGATGATGGAAAAGCTCCTGAGAGAAAGAAGACAGGTTATTAGCAGCTTGCTATCTCATGTCCTACCTGAAGATCTGCTGTATTTCCTGCAGTCTTGTGCTGGGGCAGTGTAGAATTGGAGCGATGGGACTGTGTTTTCTGCCTGTCAGCAAAGGTAGGTCAGGCCTGTGTGACCTCAGCTTGCAGGCGGCAGCCGTGGAGGGTTGAATAGCCCCACAGAAAAGTCCAGCGTGACCCACTGCTGACACAGGCGAATCCTTGGGCCTGAACACAGAGCATCCCCTTTCAGCCTCCAACGTAGCCCTGAGCATGGTGGCTCCGAGAGCTCCCGGGGAAGACCACGCGTGCTCCTGAGCACAAGGTGAAGCTCTTCTCCGATGCAGTGTGGAGTGCCCTTTGATGATGAGCCAAGGTACTGTAGAGTGCGAGGGAGTTCCTGCCTGCCTTCTCTGCTGCCCTTTTGGAAGTCCCAGGAGTGAATATCTGAGAAGAGTTTAGCTTATATCAAGCTAGCCATAATTCTGTCGGCATTTTGCAATCGCTATTCCTAGCCGGAATGTTCTCTGAGAAATGGTGTTTTGGAGGTTTTACTTTATTCTAGGTTATTTTCCATGCTGTCCCTATAGCAATATACTGGTAAATCGTTGCTAGTATCTGTGACAGATGAGAGGAGCTTTCTCTTTTATTTTATGGAATAAATGGGAATTGCCGATGTACACTATACTACTAGATGTGATCCCACAAGATTTCAGTTTCCAGAATGCCGATGGAAAGCTTCTATGTGCAGGTTTTGTAGAAATGAGCAGAAGGCCTTTCAGCAAGCAGCACTATGTGTTATCTTTTATTTGTAAAACTTTACCTTTTCAATGTTATTTGAATGCTGCATTGCAAAACACACAGGGTCCTGCACTGCAGATATCACGCAGGGGAAAATTTTGGAACCTGAAGATGAATTGCCAATCAAGGGTTGAGAGTCTTGAACTTAATCCGTTTTGTCCTTTTAGCTGCCTGTGTTACGCCCCAAAATTGTCATGTAGGTTGTAAATCGCTCTTAAAATGTCAAGTGCCTAAAGACTAAGAAATTGCTGCCAGGATTTTCTTTTTTTCACTCCTTCCTGTTAACTTCGGGTGCAATATTAGACATAATAGACTGTCTCTGATAACTTTTTTTAACGAAATGAAGCTGGATCTGTCTGTTTCATTTGTATGTAATAAGTAAAATTGCAGCCACAGTTTTGCTTTGGATTATGCTCAGGCTGTAACACATACTTCAGAAGGACAGGAAGACTTATTTAGATATAACCAACAATTCCAAAGGTGTGCATATGCAGTGTCCAAAGTGTGCCAGAAGTTATACCGTCAGACAGTGCTCCCAGCTGATGAGAGCCCACAGGTAACCATTGCTGGTTGCTTCTGCCAGGCAGTGCAACTTGATAAGCTGCAAGCCTCACTGTTAAACCAAGATCCACAGACTTTTAAGGCTAGCATTTACTTCAATAAATGCCATATCCTATGAAATGCAACCCTGCCCTACAGTTGACATTAAGCCCTTAATGCCTGTAGAGGGTTATTTATCCATTCAGGGAAGTAACTGCGTAATAATCATAAATAGAACTTTATAGCAAACTGGTGGTTTTGCAGAGATCCACTATTAACCTCCATAGTGCATAACCTTTTCCTCAGGCAGTCATTTCCACCAGTTTTCCTAACCTTTTTAAGCCTGTTTCTGCAATACTTCTCTTTCAAAATTAAGCCTAAGGCTAGTCTTTAAAGTTATAAGGAAATCTTGGAGCTGGGAGTTTCCCAGGAAACAAGTGGAGCCTTCATTAACTTCCTGGTTTGAGTTTCATTTGAGACAAAGACCTCAAACCTGGCCTTCCTTCGTGAGCCGACAGTCTCTGTCCAAAGATATTTTTAATAAATGACAAACCGAGAAGCTGGGATCTAAACACTTATTGTGGCCCCGTTCCTGGCAGGATGGTTTCTGTTTTGCTGCCTGCTGAGTCCCGTTGGTCTCAGCAAGCCTGCTGCCAGGAGCAGGCTTGGGCGCCTTCATGAGGACGTGTGCGTTGGGACGAGGGCAGCGGCCGTTACGTTTCGGTGCATCCCTTCCCAAATGGGACTCTTGAGGTTTAGAGCAGGGCATGAAGGAGCAGACGGTGTCCAGGCTCTATGGATCACACTGAAAAATAGAAGCCTTAGACTCTGTTGTTACCAGGCTGGTATTTTGCCATCATCATGGCCAAGGAAAAACAGGAACACTGAAAGGATCAAGAATCTAGGACTTCTTGACTGATTTTTATTTCTCTGTATTGCTTATGTTGTGTTACTGCTATCTGAATTACTGCTGATGGATTTTAGGCAAGACCAAAATCACCCATAGTAAGCAATATTGGTGAATATTGTCTAGGTGCTTTGAGGGAGAATTTTGTGTTCTGTTGTCTAGGACTCCTTTTTTTCCTGTTCTTCTAAATGAAAAATTCTGTTATATTGAAAAGATTCTGACTTGAAAATCAGAAATTTCTTATTTATCTGGTGTGTATTTAGAAACAGCCTTCTCTAAGGACTGGTTATTTTGTTGTGCTCCTCTACCAAAGTCAGTGGTCATCTTAAAAATGGTTAGCCAGTAGATTTCTGTAGGGACATTGAAAGTATGAAATCTTGCTTGATCACTTTGAAGCATTATTTAAGGCTTATTACCAGGCAATTACTTGAACTCTTAAGCTGCATTGCAGTTTATCTACCAATAGATAATTTAAAAATTTGGGTAACTTTGTTAAAAATGGATTGTAGGGGACTGTGGTTTTTTTTAACTTAGTTTACAGTTAGATTTAAGCTCTGTGAAGAGAGTAGGTTAAAGACATTAATAGCAGACCCTCTACAGAAAGGCACAGTGGTAAAAAGATATTTTAGGTTTTTGTTCTGTCCTTTTGATGTGGAGAGTCCTCTACCATTCTTTAGGAGCTTTCTGTAGGAGGAGGTCTAGGCAAATCCTGCTTAAAACCATGGCCAACTTGCCATCCCATCGTAAAGTTGGAACAAAACAGTTAAAATCCTTGAGTGGAGGATGTCTGTGTAGTATCAATAAATGCCATGTAGATCTGTGTGTGTTTATACACATTTTATATACACATTTGTTTTTAGATGTTTGCATATATTTTATATAAAATATACTGTATTATTAATAGGTGTTACAGTTAATATCCTTATCTTTTATAGTTTCTGCTTTCTGATTATTAGATTATCCATTTTTAAAAGCCAGGCAGTTTAAGACATATTCTCCCTGTCCAGAAATGTTGCTGCTCTGCCAGCTAGATACAACATTAACAGGAAAAGGCAACAGGATAATCTGTTATTTGCATGCTGCTCTAAATCTGCATGTCACTTTACCAAAGTGGATCTGACAAAGAACAAAGAGTCTGCCTTAAAGAACTTGAGATCTAAAAAATCTCGAGTCAGGTTTAACAAGTGTCTTGTGCTTGTTATTGCCAATAGGTTTCAGGAGCAAGAAATCCAAAGAAAGGAGAGTGTGCCGTAATTACAGGTATCCTAAATATGGTGGATTTAGATTGGATAAAATTATCAAAGCTGAAAGTTTGGAAAGAAGGTTATGGATGAGTAAGACATATTTTTAAAGGTGAACATTTTCTTTTTAACAAGACCCTGCTACCAGTTACTAAAGGAGAGCCACAAAAGTCCCTAACTTTTCTGGGAGTGAGAGGGAATATATCTGCTTCCTAAACTCAGGTACACCCATATAGTTTTATTTTAAGGTTCTTTTTGGTTAAACACGTTAGCTCCCTCTTAGGAGGAGGACAAAAAAAAAAAAAAAAAGTTCCTGTAAGGCAAAGAATTCAAAGCTTTATGGACTGTGGATTACTATTAGTCTCTTAATCATAGCTAATATTCAGTTGTAGTTAATGGATTGCTGTAATAGTTTCTATCTTAGAGAATGCATTTTCTTCCTCTTAAGGTTCCCTTTGAGCCATTCTTCCAACATTGTGCTGGCATGAAGAGGACCCAGCCCTAGAGCGGAGCAGGTTTTTTTAGAGCAAAGGCTTCTTGCAGACACAGGCCCTCAAACCTGCCCAGAGCTCAGCACTGCTGCACTGCATGGCTCAGCTCTTCTCGTGGTACACTGGCTTTTCCTCAAAGCATTAGGTAGCGTTTAGGATATATGGACTTCCAGGTGATAAACTGAAGGTGTCCCATGGAAGTATATCATGATACACTTGAACTTGAGCTGTCAGGTCTCACTGAATTGCTTGAGGCCCTGGAGGACTCGCATACCTGAGCCCAGGAGCTGGGTGTAGCAGGTGAGAGATGTAATAAGGAACTGGAATGTCCAAGGAAACCAATGTACTGCCTACTGCTTTTTATTGCACTAATGTGAAATACCAATATACAGCAGGAAGGGAAAGTACACTGAGAAACTGGAGAAGAAATTCCTAGTGCTGGGAGATTCCTTTAAATAAACTTGTGAAAAGATTTATACAGCCTTTGTTTGAATGCTATCAGGGCATTTTTAGTCTTTTAAACCCTTGAATCCCAGTATGCTTACACACTGAAACTGTAATTTACTCACAGTGGAATAGGAAAGGAAGTTTATGTTGTCCTAGCAGTCCTGCAGGCAATTGGTATCAGAAATTATGTCAGTGCAATTTAATGCATCTCAATTGGCTTTTATAGAATTTTAGTCTTTTGCAGTGATGAGAAATTTGGCCTTTGGTACTGAAAACTTCAATTACAGAATGATGAATAGTATGAGAAAGCTTGATTTTTATATTTGAAATGTGAGAAGTTGATAGCAATGATTTTCCCAGGGCTGACACTGATTGAGTAGCCTTCATGAAGTCACATTCCCAGAAAAAATAGTTGTCAAGCCTAAGACCTAGATTTAGAGACACAGTAAAGATGAAAATGTGTGAGCTATACTAGCTTGCCAGAGGGGCATTTCAATTTTGTTCAACTCTTGACCGAAAGGAGAGAACATGAAATATGTGAGAGTGCTGATAGGCAGAATATTTCTATCAAAGGAAAAAGAGGTGACTGGTATTGGAGTGAGTAATTATGGTACAGTTATAATTAAAAATCAGAGAAAAATGGAACAACCATAAAATACAAATTTGTGTTCAGGTTAGTGAAGTCTTCCAAGTCCAGAAAGAGCTAAATAGAAGGCACTGGGTATCTGGCAACTAGAAAGAGATAAAAGAGGAGACGAATAGTTTTATAAAATATATAATAAACCTGTGGCAACCCTCTCACATTTCTGTTTTTACTTTTATTTATTGGAAGACTTAGTAAGAACAACAGCTACAAATATTTATATTAGCATGTGCCCAGTTTAAAGGTTTGAAAATAAAGAATTATAAAACTTTATGCTGTCACAGACAGGCTTGTCCCTTATGGGAAGTTTTCCTTAAGGATTGTTATGTTTATATGTAATGATTGCGTTATTGTTTGTTATTGTAAGGGCTGATTTTAGCTGGTTTAAGCTGTAGGGTAGAACCTTAAAGCATCAGTTCAGTCCAGTTGGGCAGTTTCTGTATCCTGATAATTTAGCACAGAGAATAAAGTTTCCAAAAATAATCAGGTCTGGACTGCAAACCTGAAATACGTATATACCACAAGTTGGCTTCCTTAATCATTCAGGTTGGATTAGTACCAAAAGTTTTCAGGCACTCTTTTGTTTTCTGCCAGTAAATAAATTGTAGGCGTAAACCTACAGTAAATGGGGCTGCTTAGTGCTTGATCCTCTTGGAAGGAATCATTTGAGCAGAACTACATCCTCCTCTGCAAAGGTGAGGAGGAATGGAAAGAACAGACTGCCGAGTGCTGTAACCGTACAGCACAGGCTGTCTGTGGCACTTGACACTGTACGGCATGGATTCTGGCCAGCTTTGGGCAATACCAGCAGTTGCTGCATCCCTTAAAGTCTGGATATTTCTGCATGGATGTGAACACATGACTGAGGTCAGGGGAGATGCTGTTTGGTTACACAATTATGCCACTTAAATTGGCTCATATTTTCAGTTGGCTTTCTTGCGTGGTGACATGTCTGTGTGACTTCTGAAGTAGAATTAACCCACCTTCCACGTCAGAAAAGCAGACAGGGTAACGTGATATTGTACCACCAATACAGATCTATCCTGAGGGTTTAGAACTGTTCCTGGTCTGCACATTACTAAAAATTTGGATACAGAGCCCTTTAAAAAGAAGTCCTGTGGTATGTGGCAACCACTGTTAGTCACAGAGCTTGCTTAGGGAGTCAGTGAGGCCAGCAAAGCCTGTACAAGCTAGAATCCCATGTGCACTGTGAAAATTCGCCTCTTCACTGACCCGAGTCATTGTTTGTTGTTTCGAGATTTCTTTTTCTCCACTATTTTGCCAGCAATCTGTCTAGTGATGCTGCAGTGGAGGGATTTTTGCCTTAAAATAAGAACCCAAGATCTCTTTCCAACTCTAATGTATTAACATCATACAGCTTTGGATAGTTCTTTAAAATGGTTAAAGTCTTTTCTTGAAACAAAGTGTACTTGATTATTGCTCTCAGAGCACTCCAGCAGCCGTATGTGAAGAAAATACCAATACTTGCCATTGCTAGCAGAAATGGTGCTTCCCATATATCTAATAAAATCCTCAAGTGGAGGCCGTTCAAAACCTTATTTTAAAGCCTCCATGAGAAGGCTGAGAGATGATATGAATATGGCTGCAGATAGAGTACAGAGAAGGTCAACCAAGTGAAGCTCTTAAGCTTGGCCTTTTGCAACAGAGCAGGAGTTTACTCAAGGGAAGACTGTTATAAAATTGATTTACAGTAGCATATCAAAATGAGGAATAATCTAGAGAAGGTTTGTCACAGTTTCCTATTTGTCTTTTCCCTTAGTAATTGAGAAAGAGAACAGCAATTGTTAAACTTGCTGTCTTTAAACTTGCTGGGAAGGTAAGAACTTTTTTTTGTAAACATTCAAACAAACTTGGCAGCAATTTCAAGTTTACAGGCTATAATTGAAGCAAATAGCATAGTAATCCTTCAGAAAGGCTTAGATATCGGAAAGAATAGTGGAAGTACTTTATTTTTAACATCTCAAATTTCAAATTATGTAGTACAGTTATTTGTGCAAAGAGAAGGGGTTGTTTTTCTTCTAAGATATCAGCAAGAAATATATTGGAAGCAGGATGTGGGACCACACTTTCTTCTGCCTCTTCTTGATTGTTATTTTTAATCACACCTTCTCCAAAACCTTATATTGCTGGAGTTGAATTGGTCTTTAGTATCTCACTGGCTTCAGTTCAGCTTGAGGAGATCTAACCAATATCAGAAGCTATCTGCTTGGACCAAAAAGTCTGATCTAAAAGCAAGTCCTAAAATATTAGCAAGTTCCTCATGCTTGTTGTGCAAGAGTGACAAATGATGACTATAACTGGCTTGGTTGCTTAATACTTAATTTAGGATGAATTAATAAGGTTATGCTCTACCTCTGCATCTCTTTCTAAATGAATTAGAAATCTAGGGTGGCTTTGCCATTATGAGAATCCAATAGTATACAGCAACTGCTGCATGAGAATCACAAGATTCAAGAGAAGAATTATTATCTGTAATGTCTATCTGAAATATAAAGGAATATAAATATTAAAAAGATGAGTTAGAGTAGCCCTAATGGTGTGAATCAAGATCAGCAGCCACAGTGCACGTCACCAGCCGCTAATACTCTTTTCATTTGGTTCACATAGAAAAAGGAAGAATGGAGAAGAGGAGCAGCCTAAGACCACTCTCAGTAATCAGTACCGAATTGTTACACCCACATTCCAGTATAATATGGACTACAAGAAAGTTGGGAAATGTGTTATTATAAACAACAAAAATTTTGAGGAGAAAACTGGTAAGGTCTTTCCTTTGATATTCATTACAGGTTTTTAGACGTTTTACACTTTCATTAACACATCCATTATATGCTTATACTAGAGCAGCTCTTGGCAGCTTCTTTGCAGTTGACACATCCTTATGGATGTTTTTAAGAGCAAGGTCTGTCAGCTTGAAACCAAACCTTTGCCCCAAGTTTTAGGTTCTGTCTTTAAAACTGGAACTTTCTAATCAGCAGCCCATGTTATAACTTTTCTGTCACCAAGCTACAGCTGAAACATGCAGCTGTGTGATGAATTCACACTCCTGAGATGGCTGAATTAACTTTCCAACTGTGGATGCTTTTGAAGCAGACAGATGATATATGTTATAGTCAATTTTAGAGGTTTTTGCCAGGCCACAATGCCTCTTTTTTTTCTCTGCCTATTGTGCAAATACAACAACAAAATTAGCTGTTTACTCCAAAGAATTTCCATAAGCTTCTTTTTTGTGGACTCATAGTGGGATTTCTTCTCGATATAGAAAGATATGTCAGGAAATGGGACTAAATTTAGTTTTACGTGGGGTTATAACCGCAGCGTTTTTGCTTCAATTTCATAGTTTTTGGTAGGTATTTTAAAGGTATGAGTGTGTTCTTTTTTGTTTTTATTTTTTTTATTTAATGATGCTCAACCCTCTATGCTCTTTATTCTTGGAATGTCTTAGGCATATATTATATTACATAGCCAAAAGGAGGTAGGGCCAAAGAGGTCTCATGGTGCAAAATGTTGGGAATAAGCACAAGGTGCCTATTGTCATTGAATCTTGCCTTTCTTGCATTAAACTGGAGTCTCTCAACTTTTTCTGAATGTAAACAGGTTATTTGAGAAGATTATTAAAGGACTAATTAAAGGATGGTGTTTTAAAGTAATGTCACCATGATATTGGTGTCAATGCCACCATGTCAATAAACTGTAAACCTGAAAAGTTACCTATAAATGTATGAGCTGTTTTATATGCACTCAACTGTATTATTTGTTCTCTGGCAGGAATGGGCACACGCAACGGCACTGATAAAGATGCTGGAGACCTAGCCAAGAGCTTTAGAAACTTGGGTTTTGAGGTTTGCATATACAATGATCGAAGTCGTGATGATATGGAAAAATTACTGAAGCAAGGTAATAATTTAGAATTATAGAACAGGTTAGGTTACAAAGGAGATCTAAAGGTCATCTAGTCCACCTCCCTAGTCAGAGCAAGTTAAATTAGAACAGGTTGCTTAGACCCTGTAAAGTGTAATTTCTTTTTATGTTGGAGGAATTGGTTTCTTCCTCCCCACCTCTGTACAGTTTTTTTTAATAATCCAACTGTGTACAGTTTTCTTCTGTTTTCTTCATGCTGAACTGAGGAGTGTGGTTCATCGTGCCTACTCCAGAGGCTTAGGCTCACTCAAGTGCAGAGATGCAGTCATCACATTAGTGAAAAGTGTCTTCTGTCATCTTCATCTATTACTTTTTCTCTGCCTTCCATTGAAGGAGACATCAAGTACATATGTGGTCCTTGAAAGACAGATTTGCTAATTGACATTTTCATTTAAAATACTGCTTCTTTTGGGCTAAGAAGTGTTTGATTTACAGCTGCTGAGGAGGATCATGGTGATGCTGCTTGTTTTGCCTGCATCCTTCTAAGCCATGGGGAAGAAGGCCTTATCTACGGCACAGATGGACCCATGGCAATCAAAAGTCTCACTGCACTCTTCAGAGGAGACAAATGTAAAAGCCTCATAGGCAAACCCAAATTATTTTTCATTCAGGTAATAGCCTTAAGGTAAATATAACATGCTTTCCCCACTGTAGTAGTAATATATTATGCTGTTTGTGTGTTTTGGAAGAGTCTGTAAGCTTGTGTGTTATGTAATAATTGAATGCTGAGGACAACTCTAGAAAATTGGCCATACTTTAGGGTAAGTTGGATATTACACTTAAGTGGATGCTGATTTAGCATCTTGATAATCCTTTAATGGATTGATCCTGCAAGACCACTACTTTCCTTACCCATTTTCAGATATGGTTCTGCCTGCCTAGTAAAGTTAGTCATCGCTGGGCATTTTTCTCCATGAACATTATTACTAAACACTTAAATAACTTGAGGCATTACTGTTTCTAATTTATGCAAAGTATTGCTTAAAGCTGTGCCATTAAAAAGTGCTAGTGACTACTTCTTTGTGAAGCAGCTTGTTTCTCTTTACTAGACAAGTTGTCGTTGTCTTCTGACTGTTTCAGGCGTGCCGAGGCTCTGAATTTGATGAAGGGATACAGACCGACTCTGGACCTGCAAATGACAACCTGGAAACAGATGCCAATCCTAGATACAAAATTCCAGTAGAAGCAGATTTTCTGTTTGCGTATTCCACTGTCCCAGGTAAAATAAATAAAAAGAATTTTAAAAAAAGGTCAGCAGAGGAAGCCTAGTAACTGGCTCGTTTTTGCTTGCACTACTTGTATCTCTGAATTAGACATCCACTGTTACACTTAAATTTCAACTCATAGGTGTGAATAAATAAATAAAAAAGTGGAATTATGCTCTATGAAGAGCCCTTTCAAACTTCTTGTGTGTGTGTGTCTCAAGCACTCTTAGCACTTACATTTTGGGAAAATACAAATAGAGTGCCATATTGGTTTTCACTGCTGTTCAGAAACTGAATGTGCTGTGGCTAGCACACTTCACCCGTAGTGAAAACTTAGAATCTAAGGGAAATATTCCCACTATAGCGCTATGGAGCTAACAATATGGCAGTATGGGAGTGCTTGTCACAGAAGTGGTAACTTTGAATAAAGTACTTGGCTTTACACTGTTAACTCTGCATGACAGTTGTCATCATCGCAAATCAGCTATCTTAAAAATGTGAGTTGAAGGCAGGAAAAGGAAGCACAAAAGCACCAAGTGTATTCCTGGGTAGGAGAAGCATGGACTCTTACTGCATTTTCCCAAGTGCAAAAATGTGGTATGGTACTTGAGTGCTGAGAGAATCAGTGAGCTAAGAATACACAATATTCTCAGCTTTAATGAACTACATATTACAAGTGATGAAAATTAAACTTTCCATTTACATGTAGTTACTCCTTTAGCCAGAACCTTTCACATAAATTTATACCTCTCTGCCGTTGTACTTTTTAGCATATGACAATAAGGATAGAAAAAAAAAAAAAAAAAAAAAAGGAGGTAAAAACCCACTGGACCTTCTCTCTTTTTCTGTTAGGTTATTATTCCTGGAGGAATCCTGGAAGAGGCTCTTGGTTTGTGCAGTCTCTGTGCTCTGTCCTAAATGAGCATGGAAAACAACTGGAGATCATGCAGATCCTCACACGGGTCAACTACGTGGTGGCCACGAATTTCGAGTCGCAATCGGATGATCCACGCTTCAGTGAGAAGAAGCAGATTCCCTGCGTGGTCTCTATGCTCACTAAAGAACTTTACTTCTGAAAAAGCTTAAATGCAGCCAGTGGCATGAGATCAGGATGTGCCATTGACAGGGAGACTTGATAATAAATCATTGTAGCACAATAGCACATTTTTTAATATTAGAAATGTAATTATACTTGACTTTTATATTGTATAAGCTGGGGTTTCTGAAGCATGGGTGATATGCAGGAATTTAATGAAGAAACAAATGCCTTGGGCCAGTCTTACAGAGAGCACTAATTACCATGTCTTTATTTCCCTTAGTGTGACTATCTTGATTTTTGGGTGCTGAAAACGTATATATCCAACCTATAAGCAAAGAAGGCTTCCAAAATTACACCTATCCTCCATATTATTTCATTCTCAAGAGATGCTGTGAACTTTTCTTTTGTAATCTTTAACTGTTATGTCCCATTAGTGCTTTTTGATTATTTATCCCCCTACCACTTAATGCTCCATCTAATTTCATTCATGTTTTGGTTGTTGATTTTTCTTTTTAATCTTACACTGCTCTTGATGTTTCACCAATATGAAGAGGAAACCTTTCATTGTTTGCTGCTTTAAAGGCTGAGTAGAATAAAAAAAAATGTAATTTTAGATATCCATGTTAGCAGCTACTAGGAGGAAGGACAGACAGATCACAAATTGGATCAGGATAGGATTAAAGGAAATTATCTTGGTGGTTATTTTTTGCTGCTCAGTTTTCACATTCACTAAACACTTCAGACAGTAAAAATGAGTTCAAACATGAAACTAAGAAAATTGGCTATGTTCCTTTCTAGTTTCTGGTGGAAATCAATGGAGTTGTGTTGCTTTGTTTCATGTCGATCCTTTTGTTTTCTTTTTCCTTTTTTTTTTTTTTTTCTTTTCCCCTCTCCCACTTTTCCCCGTCTTTGTGTAGGTAATTGTTGTTGCTGGAGTTTTTTTTTTTTGTTTTGTTATCTGGCTTAGGAAATAGTTGATATATTTTTCCATCTTGGTGAAAGAGGGAGAAATTTTGGTGATCTGAGGTTCAGATACCAGAGCAGTAAAGGTTATTCCTTTTGACTAATTGTTCATGTGTTCTGCTCACCGTTAATAGGAGCAGGCATGGCAAT
This sequence comes from Nothoprocta perdicaria, assembly GCF_003342845.1. Classification (NCBI taxonomy): domain Eukaryota; kingdom Metazoa; phylum Chordata; class Aves; order Tinamiformes; family Tinamidae; genus Nothoprocta; species Nothoprocta perdicaria. Next base: position 6,147,306 of record NW_020455976.1, read on the forward strand.
CCCAGAAAGCAGATTTTTTTTTCATTTTACAATCATAAGACTCCTTTGGGCTTTTTTCCAAGTTACTGCTTCACGAAACAGTGACTTTGAAAACTTCCTAAATGCATCATTTTATGGGAATGTCCAGTGACAAATGGATTTTCTAGTTAGCTAAGGGTGTTTCTGGGTCTGATATGTTCAGTCTCCTTTGTGCTTAATTATTAGTGAAGGCAATTGGATTGCTTTGTGCTTAATGAGAAAGTCAAATTTACTTGGGGTATGGTTCTGGCGTAAGGTGGGTAAGTTAATATTAGTAGATGGTTTAGCAGAATAGCATATAAATGAAACCAATTGAAAAATTGTGAAAAAGTTTGGTGATTGAGGAATTTTGAACCAACAGAAAGTTAACGATAAGATTTTGTTCTAGAACTTTAAATGCTGAATTGCTAGAATTATGTGTCTCAGTAATGGATGTAGGTTTAGATTTTATTTCTGTTTATGGGAAGTTTGCCAAGCCTGGAGTACTTGCTTCAGTAGAAACCAGTAGTGCCTTTCTAGCTATGAGATGTCTTCGCGCTGTATTTTGGAGTTGCGATAGTTGTATTGCATTTGTACTCTTTATATTCTCTCTAGAGTTGGTAGCTAACTCAAAAAGCAAATTTATTGATTTGGTTAAACTGATAAAGGAATAGATAGTCACTCTTTTTCTGATTAATGCACTCTACATATTTAGAAAATTCTCTAAGAAGTTAAGTGCATAGTAATTGGTGCCAATTTACTTTTTTTATTATTATTTTCCTACCAGTACTGTGATAGAGGAGCATATTTTTTTTCAGAAGTCAAATTTTAAATTTGTGTGAATTTAATAAGTGACTGTTTTGTGGTAAACTTGAGTATGACATCAGTAAAGACCTTTCTTAAAAAAATGTCTGAGTATCTGCCTATTTAACACCATCTGGTGAAGTGAAAACAAACCAAAATACATCTCAGAACCTTCCAGCATCTTTGTCATGACAAGATTTCCAGTCTCGGTTGAAACCTTTTTTTAAGAGTAACCTGGCACTGGAGGACTTGGCCTAGGCAAGATGCTCTGTTAGAGTAAACTGGAATTATTGAGAGGATTTTGATGGAACGATCCGGAATTACCAAGTCTTGAAGTCTTGCCTAGAGCTTATAATATCTTTACAGTGTAAACTAGTTAATAGTCTTGCCAGTCAAAATGCTTTTCCTATTGCTTCTGGCAAATAGCCTTGATTTAAACTAGTTTGCTGGTGTTAAACTTCTAACTAACTTACAGTAATAGGGAAGGAGCAAGAAAGGCATCATTCCTTGTGGGGAACTGGATAGACAGAGCTAGATAAATATTGCTCTATTCCTGCTAGATAGACCATTGCTTTAAAGCATATCCAAATATTATTGTTAGTATTACTGAAGAATAAAAATTCCCAGCAGCCAACATCATATCAGGCTAGGGATGTGTTTACATGCTGATGCTGCGATAGCCAAATAGCCCTAAGGAGAAAGGAGACCTTGTCCTGACTTGCGCAAGACCAGACAGCTGAATGGGGACTTATAAGCTGTAGGACATTTTAGCCAGCTTTCTGTTCAAATTTATAATGATTTTCTGTCTGAAAGCATTTCCCTTGATAATTGCAGGCTTAGTTGAACAGTTAAGCATGGGGTGAGAGGACACTGTAGTTAATGATTTGCTGGCATCTCTGCTGAGAAGCCAAAAAAATGACCTAGGAGTGAGACCAGTAATAAGTTGACATGGTATCGTAGGCACTCTGCTCTGCGGGAAAGTAGGGACTGTTTAGAAAGCTGAAACAACAAAACAAAGTGGGTTTTGTTTTATTTTTATCTTGTCTCTCTGCTTGGAAGACATTTGACTGGCTCAAATATGTGGCTTAAGTGAACTGCAAAGATCTCTTTCAGCTGGATTTCCCCTTTCAGGATGATCTTTTATTTGCTTCTCATAGAAGAAATGGGAATTTCCTTGTAGGTCATATTTCAGGATGTTTGTATTTATGCAGGAGTTATAAGAAGGCAGTCACAGTGCACAGCAATGGGACGCAGTGACGTGCAGCAGAAAATAATACAGGTAATTTGGAAATGCTTAAGGGATATTTCTCCAAGACCTTCCACACTGTGAACACCTTTTGCCAGTAAGTATTAACACATTATTTTTGCCTTCTGGTATTGTATTTGAAGCTTTATAATAGCTTACATTAATTCATTTTGAGCACTTTGTTTGCATTTTGACTGTAGTGTCCTGTCAAACTTCAAAAGTTTGAAAGCAATCAGATCTTCTCATGCCAGACATCCAAAAATCTGCATGGGTGTAATCATGCAATTGGCATTGTCTCTTCTGAAATAGTGATTTAAAATGTTGCTTTCCACTGAAAAGGGAAAAAAAACAAATATAACAATTAAAATCTTGTTTTCAAAATACCCCATGAGATCACACAGATGATTAAGAGCCTATTGTCATCCCAGAGGCTTTTTGTTTTTCCACCTGCAGATCTTGACTTTTGTTCAAACTTAGATGAGACTTTTATCCTGTCAGACTCATGTAATGTTGTTTTTGCAAAGGATAAATCACTTGCCAGTGGTGGTGGCTTTGTTGGTCTAGCTGGGGAGAATATTACAGTGCCTTTGATTGAGACCCTAGGTATGTTCGTTGAAGTCACTTTTTTTTTTTTCTTTTTTTCTTTTTTTTTTTTTTTGCAAAAACCCTAGGCAGTAAAGCTTATAGCTTTGTTGTATCTAAAGATTTGTACAAGTGTTTCTCCAAAAAAAGGCAAAATTGCCAAAGTTTCCCTGCTGCAGCTTGATTTAAGCAGGCATGTTAGAAACCATGGAAAGTTGCTGCAGCTGATGGAAGGTTGAAGCCGAGTTATTATAATGATTTAATTTTGCAAGAAAGGGGAGATTTGCAGGGGTCGTACCCTAGATACCTGACTCTGTTACCCATATATCAGAAGGCTGTTTGAGAGACAGGCATTGAAAGGCAAATGAACTCAATAAAATGCCATAAATCAAAACCACCTTTTACTTTCCAAATGTTGCATATCCCTTTATGCAATTATCATATAAGCTGCTACTAGCTTATTTTAATAATTACAAATTTAAGGAAAGTTTAGAGAAGAACACTGTAGTGCATTAGTGCACATTGCTTTAATGTCACCTCTGTTCCATCTGTGCCACCACCTGGCTCTGAGACAACCAGCCGGCAGTTCCTCCTCTGAGTCAGATTCCCATTTTCCAGGTAAAATGGGAGGGGACGTTCTGAATATAAACCCATATAAATAAAAATAGGCGTTGTCTCTTCCCTAAGCTGTAAAATTAAGACACTAATCCCCATCTTAGAGCACTCTGAAATTCATTGTGCCCCTGTTTAGAAATTGTTCTGAAAATTGCAATAATTGTGCTTGCGAGCCTTATGTGTAGTTTTGTTACTAGATCTTTAAAATATCTTTATATTTTAAGATCTTTGGGCAGGCTATGCCTACTTTATGTAGCTTCTGTCACACTGCTAAAAGGACATTACTTGTTTCAAGGCACGGTCAGAGAAGGATCTGCTGCAGCGCTCCTAGGTTGCAGCTGTTGCCCCAAATGTAAGGAAAGGGACAAAATGAGACCCCACTGGCAGATCTTCTCAACTCTTGGGCAAATCATCCCTTTGAACTCTTAACTGTAGAATTTATAATTCAATACTATAACAACGAAGACAATATTACAGCACATGGAATTTTAATATGTAATTTGTAATATAATTCCATGCAATAAAAGGGTTTTACTTGTATTTTATAAACATCATTATAGAAAGACAAAAGAAAACTGTAGTAAACTGTATTTCAATTCTATGTAGATGTATCATCACTATAGAAATGAACACATTTGAGATTCTTGTTATTTTCTCAGGTGATCCTAAGTACAGTAAAATGCCGTTCAGCAGGAATCTGAGTGAAAGGAATTAGCTTCAGTATTTTTGCTCTGTTTTCCGAGTGGAAGAGAAAAACAGGATGGCTTCCAGAAATAAAAGAAATTCTACAGGTACCAAATTTAATTTATGGAGATTTGTTAATTGTATGGTAAATTTCCAAATTTTTTTTCATCAGCATTTGACACCACACCCTTCCTTTGTGCCCAGGGCTTTACATTTAAAAACTTAGTGAAAGCAGGAAAAAACAGCATATTAGAAAAATTCGGTTAGTGCAGCTGGACTTGCTTTGTGTGTTAATTCCAGAATTCTATTCCTCTGCTTTCTTCTGCGAGGAATATCTCCTAAATGCAGCCTGTCTCTTTAAAGAAGGATCTTTCTAGTCTCTGATAACATAGGTTGGATAGATGTTGTAAAAAGACTTAAAATCTTTTACAAATTAATTAGGAATAGGGAGATGCAATTCAATGGTTCCTAGGCACTGATGATGAAATCTGACCTCCACTGAAGTCAATTGTAAGTGGAATTACAGCACAAAGCGTTTCTCCTGCCACCGCAAAGTTGTGGCACCTCACTGGTACCTCCCACAATTTACATAGATCCTCTACTGGAAGATCTAAAATGATGCTGACTTGTTCCCTTCAGTCACTGATTTCTTTTGAAATCTTAATTTTCCATGAGTACTTTACAGCTTAAAAGATGAATGAGATTTCTTCTAGTTACACTGAGTGGTGAAGCGCATTAATAAGTACTGAGAATGTCCAGCACTGATTGGAAAATCTTGCAGCTGTCCACAGAGTATGCAGGATCATGAATAAATACACTCAGATATTCTCACTTTTCCCAAAGATTTTAGGTCATATTTTCGTGGCAGGGACTTCCCTGGTGTCACACCGCAGGCTGGTTTGGCCGTAGCAGTGTTTGTGCCCCATCCAAATTGAATGCCAGCTATAAATGTTATTAGCAAGGTGTTTGCTCTCTTTCAGATCCCTAATAAGTAAGACCAGACCTAAGACAGAACCTTAAGATATACTCTGAGGCAAGTCCCACAACTCAGTGCGCTGTTCCTCTCCTAGGCTTACACGTTTGGCCAGTTGTCAGCAGTAACGTTGATATGAGGAAGCTGGCCCTGTTTCATAACTTCGATTTGGGCTTGTCATCTCTAATTGAGTGTGCTTCATGGGCACATAAGCACAGAAGCCCAGTGATCAGCAATGATTTCTAATTAAAGCAGGTCCTTATAATAGAATAATTAGCTACAAATTGAATAATGGTGCTGCTCATTTCTCTTTGATTTTTAGGAACTCAAAATATATTATGTTCCAATGGGGAAGTTTGCAAGCACGGGTTCTTCATCAAATCACCACCTCTTCAACTTCTGAGCTCCCAGGTATGCTAGCAGAGATTAGTCATGTTCCAGCAACCTCTCAGTAAACACCTGGTATTTCTGCCCTCCTGAGTTCTGATGAAAGACCAATTATTTTCTCTTCGGCAGAATTCCTGGAAAAGGAGGTTTTTCATCCTGTCCAAATCCAGCAAGAATTGCTACACCCTGAAGTACCTAAAAGGCCAGAGTATAAAAGGCTCCATAGCTGTTGATCAGTATGTAACTCTCGTGCATTGCCTTTATATTGGGCTGGTCGCTTCACTGGGCTGGAGATGGTGCTGACTGCAGCAAGGCTGGGTGTCATTGACTTTTGACTAGTGCCCTTTCTAGTGTCAGCTGAGGTGTTAAATATATAGAAGGGAGACAGTTCTGGCAAAGAAATGCAAAGGTTTGAGCCAGTCAGACTCGAGATCAGGTCCAAAGGCCCTGGAAGTTGCTAACTTGTGAGTTCATTGGACTCACATTGCTGTTTATTCCAGTAGAAGGATTTCTAGTGAAACTTTGAGAAAAACTTCCAACTTGCTCAGAGATGTATTGTTATTACTATCACTATCACTATTGTCATTGTTCTTGCTATACAACAACAGTTTGGTCTAATATCTTGGAAGTTAATAGAAGCAGTGCTACTATTTAAGAATGCATTAAGAGTTAAAAAAAAAAAAAAAAAAAAACCATTTATTTCTGCTCTCCTCCCCTAAAACATTGTTAATGTACAATTGGTTTCAAATCAAACTTATTGTCAGATAAATTGTTGAAAGACTGTAGTTTAAAAAAAAAAAAGCATCTGCAAGGCATTTTTATAACTTCCTTTCAGAATTTCAAGGGGCAATAACCCCTCTTTTCAAAATTGAGTTTCCAAAATTTGGACCTGAGTGGCTATAAAAGTTAATTTTATTGTTTCTTCTGGAACCTTATTTAAAGATCAAAAATATTTTGGAAGCGTGCGCTTATTTTCTTGAGAATTTTTTAGAGGGAAAATATATGCAGACCTCATCTTGTCATGCTATGCTTAGTGTAAAATACGCACACTTGTGTGCTCATATACAAACATAAATACATGTATACCTGTATATGATGTTTCATATGCTTATCTTCACAGGATCATAAATATAGAAATTGGCATAAGTAATTTGGACAGGATGGCAATAGTAAAGAAGATGTTTAAATGCCCTCCTGAAGAGGTGATGTCCATCAGCACTGGAGACAGAAGTTACTACCTCATTGGGAGGTGCAGGTAGGCGCAGCAGGACACGTAAATGCAACCTGACATTACAAGAAGCTGTTGTAGCACTGCTGCAGCCCCAGGGCAAGGTGCTTCTCCTTCCCCATAGCTCTGGCCAGCAGTTCTGACCTTTCCTTGTGTCAAGTCTACTGATTGTCCAACCGTAGGGTGAAGTGGTTCAGTTGGCTAATAGAAAGACTTTTATTTATGACTTTCTTATTTTCTTGTGGCCGATGCCCTCCTTTCTCTCCCAGTCTCTAATACAGCTGTCAGCAAGAGCTAATATTTATGCTGTTGTGTTGATGAGCCAAAGTTCATATATATAAGGAAGCACATTTAGCAAGGTGCTGCTCTGCTGCTACTTCCCACCTTCCCCCCTTGCTTTCCCAGCCACAAATATGTCTTAATGCAGAAGAGTAACTGATGTGTATAACACTGGTAAGCATAGAGGAGAACACATACTTACGTGCCACTGGAGCATGTCATTCCCCACCTTCTCTCAGGGCACTCCCTTCGCAAGTATTTGATGGGAAGTGGTCCAGAATTCATCAAACTAATCCTACTTACTAGCACAAAACTGTGTTTCTGTGGTGCACGCGTGACCCTTTGCTCATTCTACCTGCCCAAACAATTTGGAAAGCCCTTCCTGGCCATCTGCAGGGCAGTATGCAGCAAAGCAGCATTTCACATAGCAAGTGAAGCAGAAGGAAGCATTCCACCCCTCCTTTGTCTGCGTGTGCGCACACACGTACAGCACATGCTGCATACTTCCCTTCAGAAAATCATTATGGTTGGGAAAGATTTTCAAGATCATCAAGTCCTACTGTAAACCCATCACTACCATGCCTGCTAAACCATGTCCCCAAGTGCCTCATCTACATGTTGTTTGAGCAGTGCCAGGGACAGTGACTCCATCATTTCTTTGGGCAGCCTGTACCAATTCTTCAGATATAGTCTGCTCACAGTCCAGGGCTGCATCTTTTTAAGGCTTGAACTTTGGCATCTGGCTGAAGCCAGATGAACACAAGAACGCTCTTCTGAAGGGAAGAAGTGATCTCTGTTCATTTGGGGAAATGTTTTTCTCAGGCCCATAAGAGGAAGTGGGTTAGAAAGTGCATTTTCCTTGTGGTTTACTTATGAGGTTTGCATTTCTATTGTTCCAACTACAGGCAAGAGATAGAGGACTGGGTCACTGAGATATCTTCAGTTTGCAAGGAGGTGAAAGGAGCTGGATGTCCTCAGGTGACTTGCTACTATTCTTGATTTAAGAAAGAAAAGTTTGTAAGTTAATTAGAAATTTTTGCTAAGAGGCAAGGAATTTTCCTGGATTGTGGCCATACAATTTGACCTTTGTCTTTCTTAACTGAAAGTTAATTTTTCATATAGATCCTGCTTGCTGGGTTTATGAGCTAAGCAACTATTACACAGTCTTTGTTGCACTGGGATTGATTTTACATTGAAGGAATCTCTCTGAAGTAAGCTCAATGAAAATCAGGAGGTGACTGACATGCTGCTATGAATTGCACCTTTGAAGTCTCACAGTGCCAACTTGGATGCAGTTCTTACTGTGATCTTTTTGGATATGTCTACTTGCTGTTTTGCAGACAAATTCCTATCTAGTCTGTCAGTACCATGCACCAACTGGAAACCCTGTTAATTCAGTGTCAAGCCCAAGTTTCTGTACCTTGTTGGTCAAGTGGGCCTGTTAGTTCAAATTTAGCACTATGCTGATTACAACCCAACAGTTTCCAGCCAGCCCAGAATATAAGTAGGGCAATCTTATATTCATTTGCAAAATACCGTGTATGCAACCTATCTGAGCCTTTAGAAGTATAATTTTTACTACTAAGATGACCTGCCACTTTGTAGTCTGTGCACTGTAGATGTCGGTCTTTTTATACTGCTGTTTTCTTGTCTCTAGAACCAAAATCTTGCAAATCCAGAAGTCAAAAACCGTCCTTCCTCTTTGCCGTTATACTTGACTGATGCAGCAATGACCAACCACCTGGAAGGCCAAAGCATCCAGAAGGTAAAAGATTAGCAGCCCCTAATGAGTTTGCTGTCAGGGATAACCCTTAGCATTTGTTTTTTTTCTAGTTGCTAATTTCAGTCAAAATAAGTGCCATATACTGAGTGCCGATGGTATATTCTGCTTTTTTGGGGGCTTTATACAGTAGGGCCTGGATTATAAAGTCAGAGAGTCCCCCCAACAGGGTCAAAATATTTGTTTATTAGTCTCCCTCAGAGTAAGGTGCTAATGCTGGTGAGCACTAAAATTCATTGGCCATCTTAGCCGACCAGTGGGCATCTTCTCATTGCTAAGATAAACCCATGCAGATCAGCTTTGAAATGCCTCAAGAAAGCGATGTGACTATTTTTTCTGCAGCTGCTAGCAACATCCTTCCTGTTTTGTAATTGCACTTTAGCTCTCTCTTCAGACTTTAAAGAGCAGAGGGGAGTTCAGTCCTGGTGACATCCACTAGAACCTTGAACTCCTAGCTGAGCTCTGTGCCTTTCAGATCTTCCCTCTCAGCTTGTAAAAAGGAAAGAAGGAAAGCATTGCTCCCGGCAATTATAGTCCCCATCCTTTGGTGACAGACTGAATAGCAGCTAGAAAAGTATTGTTTTTTCCGTAGGCACAAAGTTCTGCAAATAGTCCTAGTGAAGAAAGCTCCACAACGGCTGTATTACCCAGCTACAAGGCAGGTAAAACATGCAGAATATATAGGAGTCAACATTTTTGTCTTGTGTACAGGAGAACGATCCCTCAGAAGACAAGAATAGGCCTAATTCAGATCCTGGCACCCATGATACTCAGAGTGATTCACTAGCAAGAGTTTTTCCAGGCCTGGTGAGCAGCTTTTGGATTGTTCTGTCTGCAGAAGTAACTATCAGCTCTCATCTCACCTATTATCTGTACCTATAGATTATTCACCTATTTCTTAAACATATTTAGTTGGTTTGCACCATGAAAGTCTTCCAAATACATCTGATTTCTTGTTTATTTAGCATTGAAATAACCTTATGAGAACTTGCTTGAAATAACTTTAATATACTTTGTTTCCTGAGGGAAGATGCTCAAAAGTTTCTCTACAGCAACTCTTAACTTGTGACAGCTCTTAAGAAGCTTCATTGAATTATTTGAGGTCTTGTCCCTCCCACCATGTTTCTCAACTGTGCCACACTCTTGGAATGCTTTTCTCTATTCTCTTTCAGACTATATGTGCAAGCAGCAGCTAAAACAAATTAACAGAACTAAATAACAAGCTTTTGTTAAATTGAGGCACATATCAGAGCTGATTCTATCTTGGCATATATATGGTTTCGAGGGATTTAGCCTCCTTACTTGTTAGAAATGATTCTAAAAGATAAAATAAGAAACATGGCGATGTATTGTTGGCCAAGGGCTCTGACTTGTGTTACCTGAACAAATAGCTGCAGCAATTTCAGATGTTTTTCACCTCTGCTCTTGATTACTGCCTTTGCAGCAGTCAGCAGAACAGAATACAGGCCCAAGGCTCCACCATGCCAGTCTACAGTTTGGCAGCTGACTATAAAGTTATCTTTATTAGCAGTTTATACTCTGGACTATGATCGGGAGTGGGTAAGACATGGGGAAAGAATCTATTCTGCTATCCCAGCCAGCAGGCTGGTGAATCACATGTTGCAGTAACCAGCCTGGCAGCAAGTATGAGATTATACAGCTAAATTTAGTGTAATGAAGTGAAAACAGTTGAAACCTTGCAATGTCATGAGAAGTTACCACAAATCAGATGATGCAGAGTAATTTATGGAGGTGCTCAGTGAGTCTGAGCCCCAAACTGGGTTGATTTAACTCAGCTTAATTAGATTATTATTATTATTATTATTGCTAGTATTATTTTGTGAGTTAAGGCTCTCTTACCATCTCTTTCTATTCTATATCCTTTTCCTGTCCCTCATTAATCCTTCTCATATTATGGTGACTTGGAGGGCACATATTATACGCTGCTATTGGAACAGAGTGGTTAGGAGCGGTAAGGAGCTTGTGGCTTTGTTTCCGGATGGCTAGAAGTATTGTGAATTACCTTGTCAGATAGCTAACACGGAACAATGATGGTTCATTTGATTAAAAAATATCATGTTGGCCTCATAAGTTTAGTATCTGCTAAGATCTCAGTATCTTTTCTCTACTCAGTGATGTTTAGACGACTCACTTCGGGATTAAACCTTCGTGTTTACTTCCCGTTAAAAGCATGACTCCACATTTCTAGTATCTAGGTTCTTTTGGCCGTTCCCCTTTGCATGCCCTGATACTGAAAACTTTGATGAGTAACTATTACTCATGCCAACAGGCTCCTCAACGTCAGAGAGCGTAGTCACGTAGTCAGGGACTCTGTAACCCGAGAGAGGTTTCCAGGAGCTGAATCTCTTTGAACCCACTTTCTGGAGCTACACAGTCAAGCCTTTGACTTGGCGGTTCAGTATCACCTATTTCCAAATGCAGCTTTTGTTACCTAAAATCCATCAAAATAGTGAGTCCTGTCTTGTGTCACCCTGTACTGTGATTACTGGTGTACAGGCCAGTACAGTCAAGATTAAGGACCCTCATCAGGAACACTAGTTTTAATATGCTAGACACTCATGACTGAAAGAGCTCAGCCTTCTTTCAGAGCTCAACACAGCACATGGCATTAGACCCATTCTCTAAAAGGCTTATAACCATTGCTTATTTGCTTTCCAGTTAACCTTTTCATGTTCTCCCTTGTGCTAAAGTTAATCTCCTTTGTAATCTACATCCTAATATAAATCCTCACTTTGAATCAACATAGCCTTTACTAACTTGCTTAGCTATAAGGTTGAGAATAATTTTATGCTGAAGCTAACTGCACTGCTCTTCCAAAGCACCTGGAAAAGCTGACTTCTAGGCCAAAACCTGCTGATCTACGCCCAGTGCTGCAACAGCTTAACCCTCTGCTTCCCATTATCCCCTAAATCTGAGATGGTGCCAAGAAAAACACTATATACGCACCACAAAAGCTGGCCACTGTCGCTGACTAAAGGATTGGTTTGGGAAGCTGATGAGTGTCATCTGCTCTTGAGAGATGTTGGGGGATCTCAAGCCCTCATCAAATCAGCTCTTTTGCCCCCTTTTCTTTCCAAGTGTTTACAATGGGATTGAGCCAAAGCCCTTGAAAATTTACATGGGAAACTTGTTCACAACTTCAGATCATGCCCATAGAGTCTGTCCTGTTCCCACAGAGGATTTTAGTTATGTGCCCCTGAGGGACCATTTGTAGGTATGTTCTGATGTGGGCTGGTTTTTAATAGTGTTTATACCTGCAAGGAACATAAATGCCTTCATCACCTCCAATTTATATTCAGTGTCAGTTTCTCCTCTTTATGCGAAAAAGATTAATTAGTTAAATATACGTTACCTTGAAAGCAGTAATATATTTGGTGGCATATTTAGAAATAATTAAAATGATCACCATGGATACCTACGATGCAAGTAGAGAGAGAAAAAATGATTGCATCAGAAACATGGTATGGAGAATTGCATTGGGAGAAAACGAAATGCTGAATGCCATCTTCTTCATTAGAGTGAAGAGAGAGAGAGAGAGAGAGAATTCATCTTTGTAACTTAAAAAGATGAATTTGATTGAGGGTTTTAAGTTCTCCTTGACGTATTAAAATGCCTCAAACTTGCTATTCTGAGTATTTATGAAGTACTTAAGGCAAACTATCCCTGTCAGGTATGTTCTAGTTCATGAAGTGGTATGAGTTACCAGATTTGTCATTAATCAGGGAAGTTCCAAATTCATTCCTTACTTGACAGCAGTTAAGAGATCCTTTAACAAATATTTTCCTATCCAATTCTAGATTTTCTTTGAATCTCTTTTTTGTAGGATAAGGACTCTAAGATTGAACCCAAATAAAAAAAAATCTTTTGTACACAGAAATGTACCCTAGATGTATGCAGCATCATATATAAGCATTTGATCCACTTGGCTTGACTTTGGAATAAAACAACAATTTCTGAACACAGTCAACTGCAGCTTTCTGCTTACTACATATCAGTGTATGAGAAATACTAATATTTGTGGCCAGTATCGTGCATGTGCAATTTATTGCAAAAATACAAGATGAAGCACAATTACAGACACTTTGATCCTTAAATAGACTTGCATAAATATTTCTGTCTTCCAGGAGAAGCAAGTCTTCTCATGTTTCCTGTGGATAGCTCCTGATTCTATTACTTTTCCAGATAGATGGAAAATACATATTAAATAACCTGTATTAATGCTGTTAAATATGAAAATATTATCTTAACAGAATAAAAATATGGAGAAGACTGAGGAAAATCCACTCTCATCAGATACAGATGAAGACATCAAAGAGGAAGATGATGACGACTATTATAAAACACCAAGCAACCTTTTAGCAAAGGTAGTTAACCAGATGCAAGTTCTTCTGTTGTGTTAACTCCAGAGATCCAGGAGACATTTAACAGTCCAAAGAGGAGCTGGTGTATAGAGAGCTATACACTAATACTGGCTATAGCTAATACTTTGCTAGAGAAATACATTGAAAAAGCACTATGTGATTTCATATGTATCAGAGAGTAATATGCTCGATTTATTCAAAGGATTTTTCTGGGAGCAAGTAGCATTTTGACAAAAAACATTGCTGATCTTGAAATTCCTCAAGTAGACTGCTTCCTTGTAAATGGCTTTTGCCCATTCTCTCACAGCTTTTTTTGTTGTTGTTTTTTATTTGTTTTCCAGAAACTGGTACCTTAGGAAACTAATCAGTACATTATTTTGAATATTTTAAAACAAAATTCTGAAGTGTTAGTAAATTGTGTAAAATAACCAAAATGTTTCACAGCATTTTAAAATTATTGTTTATGTGCCTTTCAGTTTCAACCGTTTTTATAGCTCGCTGTTTGAGGTGACTTGCTTGAGGAAAGCTAAGCTGTATTAACCAGTGTATTGTCCTTAAACAACACAAGTACTGAATGAAATAATGAAATTAATAAGATTTTCTGTAGGCAGAACATTTACCTTGTATACTGCTCTGTTTCCAACAGTGTAATACTAAAATACCAAAGCCTGACCCTGGAGCTGAGTCTGATATCTCTGTGCAAGCGAAGCCAGCACGGAACAACGCTGTAAAGGAACACATTTATATGTCGATGAAATCACTGTAAGTAATAACTTTATTAAGATTTTGAAAATTAGAAGTGATATGAGTCTGTATCTGGTCTTGGTAAAGAAAGCTCAAAAGTGTAGTGCTGAGTGAAATTCAAACTTATGCAAGCAAAATTTACACTCACCTGCAAACTCATGCATTTAGATAGGCTCTCACTGTAGGACACAACACTTCCAGGTGACTGATACTTTTTCTAGGCTTTTATGATACAGGAACCCACCACTGTGGTCAGATACCCCATCCAAGGTCTAGTGACACTTCAGCAGATAGATTCCACAAGCAGCATTGTCTAGTGGTTCAAAGAGACCTGGGATGTTAGACCCCAATTTTGCCACTAAGCAGTTATGTGATCTTGAAAAGGTCATCTTCCTTCTCCTATGCCATCCAAAGCTCGAGAACAGATCTGAAATAAGTGTCACATTGCTAGTGCCATAATGAAATTTTACAACTGTCAGGTTATGGCATATTATGCTGAAAGAAAGTGTGCCATTTGTGGTAGAAGGACCAGGGAAGTAGTAGTTGTTACTTGTGAGCTCAGTCTTGCCTCCTGCGGATGGTCAGAACTTACCCCACCTAGTGGGTGGCAGTTGGAAATTCCACCCCTTAAACCACCTCCTTACACTAAACACACCAAGAACAGCTTGTGCTGCTCACCCCAGTCTTGGCTTAGGGAGGACTGAGACATTATATGATTCATCAAATCACCCAAGAAGCACTTAAGTACATTTGCATTATTATACCCCTCAGGAGACTGTGTTCCATCCCCACGGGAGCCGGTACAGCTAACGCCAGCAATCTGCACTCATTTTCTCTGTTGAAGCATGTTTTTAGCTGGAATGTTTTCAGACTTAATAGTAGTCTTTAAATACTGAAAAGGTTCATTTTGATATTTATGATCCATTTTTAGAAGGAAAGTTTATTTTACTTAGCTGTAATTTTGTCCACTGGATATGCTATGAGAACTTGTTATGCTTTGCTTCACTGGCAGCTATTTGATCCAGCTTTAAACAAAGCAAAAGTAACTGTGCCTGACTATGACCAGACTAATGTTTTTTGGTTTTTTGTATTGCCCTTTCTCTTCAGTCGGGTCCTGGATGACAATCACCAGCTCACGTGCACCAGTGATGGACTCCTGACTCCTCCCAAGTGCCAGGAAACCAGTGCATGTCCAAGAGACTTGATGGCCAATCAAAACCTGAAACTTGCAGAAAGCAGCACCAGTCAGCAATCAATCCTACAGAGAAAGCAAAACTCATTGCCCCTTTCAGTTGTTCAACTGACTGTACTACTCAGGTAAGTGCCTCTGTTCTTCATGACAGAGAAATAACTAATATTCACGGGCTTGCACTGAGGTACTGATTGAGCATGCCTTATCTCTGATGTTTTCCCTTACAGTCAAGTTACAGATGAGACCCAACTGCAGAAGTTGGATATTCTCATTCCTCTGACTGATATTAACAGTTACCTAACACTTACCGAAGCAGCAGGACAAATATGGTGAGTTCTGGATGTCTTACGATGGTGCCTGTCACATGTGACTGAATGACAATCAATTTAGAGATAGAAGGGTGTGCAGCCTTGTGTACTTCCATACACACTCACTACTGTGCAGAACAGGACAGAATCATTGTGTGTGAGTAAATTCCATCCAAAAGCTAATTTGATAATCGTGGGAATCAATTACTGTTGGTCAATTTTTGATTTAATTGAACAATAGTGATGATATAAGATATATCCCCTCACTATATCTCTGATTAAATGAATAGTTTTTTTCAACTAAAAATGTTGTAAATATTAGTATAGGTGAACAATAATTTGTTACGCTTTGATGATGAAAATTGGGAAATATGTACAAACTAGAGAATTCAAATTTTCAAATTCAAAACTTGAAAAAATCTAATTTTGTCACCGTACCCCCTTAAGCATGTTTATGCCATATGAAAAAAGATTTGTGCAAAGAAAAAAAGTTCTTTGGAAAGTCATAAAGTTTGTCACTGGAGAAGGAGGTAAAATGGAACCTATTAGCACACAGGGAAGCGTTTCCAGATCTAGAGAATTCACTAATTCACTCTAATTCATTCAGTTCTTTTGTGTCTCTTTTCCTGTTAGCCTTTTAGTCCTAAGCATTATTCACATCTAGTAGCTCCTGCAAAGTACATTAAGAGTCTCCGATTAAGCGTGGACTGTGAAAACTTAAACAATGTTAGGAAAATCAAGATCACTTGAGTTAGATCCCAGTTTAGGTTATTCTCTATGGGCTAATTTCAGAATCAATCTCAGCACTAGTTCACTGTAAGGAATCAGTTGTCAGGCCGGTTTTCAGAAGTAGATATTTGGGGCTAAAGTGTGTTGATTGCCCTGTTATTTCCACTAGAAATTGGTGCTTTCCCTCAACCTTCAATATCAATAACTGTAGGAGAAAGAAGAGAAATCAGAAAAAAGCTCAGTATATACTTTCTGCTCTCTGTGCAATCTGATCCTTTGCTGCCAGATCCCACTGAGTCTCCCTTTTGCTGCTCCTCTGAGCTTCATGCTTAACCAAGTGCACTGTGTACCTAAGAAGTCGCTTTGTTTCAGCCACTGTCAGCAAGAAAATACCACAACAGAAAGGACTGGAAATGGGATGCAGCTGCAAAAATTGAATCTATATCAAAATTTGTAGTATTTTTCTAGTGGAAATTCATCCTGAAAGGATTTGGGGCTCATTCCAGAACAGAACACTAGGTCTGACTGTTGGGTCAGCCAGTCCTAGATAGTTAGTCGTCAAGGAGAGTCTATCAGAGATGAGTAGGAAAAATATACTTAAATTTCCATTAGAGTCCATCAGGATTTTGGCTCATACAGTTTCAAGGATGCTGATAGATATGTGATTCTTACAGACATAACACATGAAGGTTTTAGTTTCTTCCTCTCCTCATGGAAGATTTCCAAAGTTCATCTCAGTCAAGCATAGGGCTAAAATATTTGCAACAATGGGCGTATATTCACACAACGTTTGGCCTGCTGTCTTCAGACCCAAATCCTTAGCTTTTGCTGTTGCTGTTGACTTCATTAGCAAGGGAGGCAGTGCAAGTGCCATGTAGACTCTTACTGGGGCCTGTTGGGATCAATGAAGCAAGACTTTTGTTTGTTGGTTGGTTAGTTTTTGGTGGTGGCTTTTTTTTTAATGTTGATGTTGTTTTGAAGGGGGGGCTGTTTTGTTTTATTTTCAGCTAGAGCCCAACCAAAAAAATTATATTGTCACTTACTGTGTGTGCTATTTCAAGAGGGAAATAGGAATAAGTGCAATCCCATTTGGTCATCTTCAGTCTGCTGGCAGTAATGAATATCCTGTGTGATTGCTTTATTGTCTATACTCCAATTACCTAGTGTCTCACACTGGACTGGTCCTTACCGACTCGGATGTATATTTAACCACGGAGACCATATAGTGGCTGTGAATGACCTGCACCCAAAGAATGTGGAGGAAGCTTCCCTGTTTATCAGCAGGTCTACAAGAAAGGAGGTAAGCTCAACTAGCTGGAAGATGAGAGTCAAGTGAATTAAGCCAAATGAGAAAGCAAGTTGTTTTTCACCTTTCAAGAGCTTCTTCAAAGGGGTTTACTCTATTTTGAGTTTGGCATTAGTAATCTCAGTGTCAAATGACCCCTGAGCATCATTTTGACATTGCACTTTGTGAGCTCCTGGGGAATACAGTCTGCACTGTTTTGTTTGACTTGGTCTCAAAGAGCCTGAAGCTCTGGCCAAGATTCTGGCCAATTTAGAGTTACTTGGTAATCTTTAGATAAGGGCCTTGAAATGCAGACTTTTGGGAATAAAGAAATGCTTCCAGTGGGTGTATAGCAGTTGCTTGTGGTGTCTTCAGAGTCATTCTGTCAAGGGCAGGTTACCCACCTGGCTCTTGAGCACAGGGAAAAAATTCTTACCTTCTATTATTTTTATTTCTTTAAGGTGAAACTTACTCTGTGTAGGATCCCAGATTCAGATATCTTCCATGCACAAGGCTGCTCATGTTCCTGATGAGAAGATCTCAGCACTTAAGTGCTAAAGTTCACCAGGGGGGAAAAAAAGAAGTGGAGAAGAAGGTATTTTACAGTGTATGATGTAATATTTACCTTCAAGAGCTGTCAAGCAACTTTTGGTGCTGAAGTATAAGTAATAGAGGATCTGGATTTAATTTTTACTTCCAGTCCTAGTTAACTGGTTTGAGGCACAAGACTGCACTGTGTTTGGCCACAGTGAACAGACTGAACAATACTGCAGGTCAAAACATATGTTTAAAATTTTGTTCTGTACATACTTCATAGCTCAAAGTATTGATTCACAGCTGTGCTTGTCCCCCTTCAGCTTCCAAAGATTACCTGTAGCTTTCCAGGACTAAGTGAGGCACCAAGCGACTCTATAAATATCTAACCTGCTACCCTTGAATAACAACAGACCACCCCTTTTCTGAAATTACTTTTTTTTTTTTTTTTTTTCATAATACAGCCAGGGCCTTTAGGCTGTTTCCTGGCTATTAATTCATGGCACATTCCCATGCTGCACTTGCTGCCTGTTGATTTTCTCCCCTGAAATACCAAATATCAGTCATGCTGTTTAGGGCCCATCCAGCCCGAGGGACCCAAGAGCCGCCCTCACCCAACCCTGCCTCTCTGCAGCTCCCCCCTTCCCTCGGCAGGCTGGCCAGCAGGTCCTCGCAGGGGACTTGGAACGTGTGAGGCAGTTCCTAGAAACGCCACTGGAATTTCAAATGTTGCCTTTGGCCCGTTATTGCTTTCTGATTTATTGCATCACTTCAAGAAAAGGTGGGGTTGGCCAAGGTTAGCCGAGCAAAAACACCTTAAGAGAAATCCTATCTGCAGTGATGAAGATGGTCAGCAGCCAGGAGCTATTTCCCTGCTATAGCAGCTGCTCCGTGACTCAGTCCTGTCACTTTGAAGTCACAGCAGGGCCAGCTCTTTGGTAGGTGCAAAACCAGTCCAGTTGCAGCAGGAGCAGACCTGCAGCAGATGAGTGTCTGGCATAGTTGAATTTCCCATCCTGGAGTGGCTGGAATCAAACACGAGCGGATATGTGCCTGAGAACCAACTGCTTTTGTAACTCCAAAGTTGGGGCAAAGACATCAGGTAGACAGTGGAAGTGCTCAAGACTGCAGTTAGCAGAGGTGCTGATACCATGGCTTAAAATGCTGTATTTGATGTTAGCATCATTGCGAGATGTCCTCCAGAGCCCTAGTCGCAGGCCAGAGGTTCCCAGCCCATCCTTCCCTGAAGGACTTGGCCTCTTAGCTAAAAAGCATGAACCAGCTGCGCCTCATAGCTCAGCTCTGCAAGGTACTGCTTATGTTGCCCTCTCAGTTTGGCTCACTTCCTCAATCACAACAATGAAACAAGCCTGAAGTTGATCAGTGGATATAAAAGCAAACTGTCCAGTGAATCCCCAGGTGGCAACGCGGCAGATGATAACCACACATCTCCATCTCTAGCCTTGGCACTTTTAGATGTGGGTGTTGGCAACACTGACTTTGCAAACAAACTGTGCTGGGGCATAGTATTGGTTTTAGCATACATAATCCTGGGCAGTGCTGCATTATGATTATGCAGTTTGTAAGCAAGCCTCTCTGAAACAGCCACTGCCAAGCACACTAAGGATGCTGCAATATCATTCAGTAATGTGTTTTTGTGAATACATACAGGCTAAATAGCTAAAGGAGGAGCATGACTTCCCTGGGATAGTCTGTTGTAGCCACAGGATGTTCTATGGTAGCCATGTGGTAGCTATCAGGAACTATCATGACTGGATGCAGACTGGTCTCTAACAACCCTTGGAACACAATAAAGCATTAAAAAATAAAAAAGCAAAAAATCAATTGTTTAGACCTTTCACCCAGAGCAGAAGTTTCCTTTTAAAAGTGATATCCTCAAAAACTTGCTCTAAAAGGCAAAAACAAATAAATCTAGACCTCCATCTCCATAATCCCAGAAGAAAAATGAGAAAAAGGAAAAAGGCTTGGAAGAACTAGAGCACATGCCTTGCCTGCCTTTATTTTTCTGTGAAAAGCACTGAATTATTAGCGGTATGCTACGAAGCCCATTTGGAAAAGCCCTGCACATGTTTGCATTGCTCAGACTCATCCTTTTCCACCTGGAAACATTGCCCTGGCAGCCAGCAGGGAGCTTGTACTGCTGCCCAGGATATCTGGACACGTGAACGTGCGGATCGGCTCCAGATGCAGCATTTCTGCACCGAGGTGGACGAGGCTGGCACAGGAAAAGCAGCTGCACCGTGTGGGCACCGAGCACCACTGCATGACCACTGACCACAGGCAAGGAGTCCCGGGCAGAAACTCCCAGCACTTGAATTACAGGCACCAACAGGACTCTCTGGGAGCGGGCACTCGTGGCAGTGCACAGAAGGAGAGCTGTGTTTTTTTGCAGGTAGAACAGATGTCAAAAAGCCACAGAAGCTCCTGCCGAGGTGCAGCCACGAGTGGCAGATGTTGTCATGGCCCTCAAGAGACCTGGGGCCATTTTCTTTTTCTTTCCCTGTTAAGGTTTCTCATAAGATGTACTTCTCTCTCCAGTCTGTACCTATGAAGCCCAGCATAGAGCCAGCGCTCATGTCACTCCAGGGGTTGTTAGATGGTTGCTACTGCCCTCAGCTATGAAGATTGCTCAGTTCTTTTCATCCGAGAGATACCCATTTTTCCAAGTACTCAAGGTCCTCAGCAGCCCCTACAGATCCATCCTGGAGAAGCTGAATATTTGACATCAGGACACATTTTGCCAAAATAACCTCATTTATATTCTAAATGTTCTTGAAGTAATTAGATGCCCTGAAGAGTTTCTGGCCATAAGTCCACAGCTTTGCCCCTCTTCAATCTTATTTGTTGTCCAAAGTTGTTCTTCACAGAAGTCATTTACTTCTAAGCAAATGTTCTTGTGCTGCTTTTTCTAAGAATGAAGGTGGGTTCTAGTAGTGCAACATTTCTGAGAAAGTCTCAGTAGTGGGAAGGGAGCTGGGAGGTCCAACAGAGGAGATGGAAAGGAAAACTGAGTCACAAGTAGATATAGACAGCAAGGGGACAGGGAATAGGGAAAAAATGAAGCAAAGCCCTTGAAATCAAAAGTACTCTGCTGTAAGTTTTTTTTACTGTATCCAGTAATTTGAAATAAATCAGCTTGAGGTAATTCCTATCAGTCTAATAGCGGTACCTGCTCTTCTAGGCCAGCTGAAGTACTGAAATAATTCAAAATAAATGTGTGTCCCATCTCTCTGGCACTGTGATGAACCATTGCTAACAACAACAGTCCCATAGTCCTGGCATCCTGAGAGTTTCCATTCATTTTTGTCTTGCTTAACTTCTGCAAATGGAATTCACTGCTGCTGATGAAGATCAAGAGGCCAGGACTGGTCCAGGGATACCTCAGCATTGGAGCAAGGAGACAGAAGGGTAATGTAACAGACTGTAGCCATGCAGAACCAAAGCAATAAGCAACTGTCATATATAAGGGCTATGGAACAAGTCAACTGGCAACTAAGTAAGTGCAGAACCTCTGGCAATAGATTCTTACAATAATCCAATTATTATGAAATGCAAGCCAGGTTGCTTCTGCCAAACTCAGATGCCAGGCAGGCCTGAGACACCAAGGCAAGGTGAGGGCTTCTCTACTTTGTCACTGTGCCCAGGCAGGTAGTGTCACTGGCCCTCTCGTGTGCGTTGGCCAGGAAGGGCACACACTGCTCTGCAGCTGTGGTGCAGCATTATAAAGGCCAAAAAAGTGAAGGAAAGTTGTGGCTCCGACGGACATCTGAGGGCACAATGTGATCCATATTTATTCATCTCCCTACTGGCATCCTCAGTGCCTGGCTGCTCTTTCCCTTCACCTGCTCCCACTGCTTCCCAAAGAACAGCCTGGGGCCCCAAAGACAGGGATAAGATGTTTATTGTCCCCAGGAGGCAGAGGAATCAGGCTGTTTGTTTGGAGGAACGTCCTGGGAATAAAACAGCAGGCAGCAAACTGGGAGATGGGAACCCAGACATCTGCTAGACTTGATTGAGGAGTCACTGAGCATCCAGATCTGTTGCTGTGTGATCACTGAAATTTCCCTAATTGATTAAGCATCACATTCTATGGCTGTGTGAAACCCTCTCAAATCTTCACTCGCTCCAGCAAGCTGAGCCACTATCATATTCATTACAGATGTGCACCGAGTCCTTCATTTCCTTTTCTGGACTTTCTCTGCTGTGCACTGAGCTCCTTCTGCACTGTCTGCCTTCAGCTTGGACTCTGCTTTGCACACTGGTACCTCCAGCCTCAATTAGTACTGCTAAAGAATTAAAAAGGAGAGAGGAAAAAAGGAGGAGAGAGTTGGCAACAGAACCCCAGGCTAGTCTTGCTGTAACATAACAGAGACCAAAAATCATCCAGTCTCTTGCCTTTGAAAAATGCTATCTCCTGTGTACATAGAGCAACACTGTTAACTTGAATAGCAAGTCCTTTGACTTCTCTGTTTGTAACACCAACCCTGTCAGCAACATAAAATATATTTCCATCTTGATGGACAAAAGCAGAACTTCTCCCTATTAATTATCCTTGGCCTCAACTCTGAAATGAGGTGCATCATGTCTCTGCTTTCCAAAAAGCCATCATCTGCTGCAATAAGAAAGCTCAGCCTAGGAACAATCTAGAAAAGGAAAGAGAAAACCTCCTATTACAAACCTTCCTACAAAAATGTTGTTTTCCACATTTGCATATATATATATATATATATCCATCCTTCCTGGTAATCTAAGCAGACAGTTCCTGTTATTGATCTTCTTCCTTTACAATAAGGTAAACAAAAACAATTTCTTCCTGAGTGCTGATTTCAAAAATATATTTTTTCCCCCATATGAAGGAAGCCAAGGAAAGAGCTTGCAGAGCTGCTACTGTGAAGGTGGGTGAGATGCTGCAGAGTTTAAGTCCACCCACAGAAAAGAGCCTGTGGAAGTGCTAATGCGAAGCAGAAAGAGGGAGGAACGAAAGCAGCTAGAGAGCTGATGTGTGAATATCTAGAGCAGAGCAGGCAGCTGGAAACAGACCCAACGCCTCCAGAGCAGAAGGGGATCCGGTACTTGAGCCATTGCAACTTCTGCTTTGGGGACTGCAGTGAGTTCCAGCATCTAAAATAGAACACAATTAACAGGCTGAAAACCTGCAAGTCAGTCAGTCCAGCAGAGGCCAAGCTGGATCACTATCATGGTCAACAACCAAGAGCTTGAGGTGAAGGGCAACAGTGCCTGGGGGGGACCCAGGGCAGTGCAAGTTGGGTTGTTTTACTGCACCTACTCCAGACTCTTGTGTGTGGTGCAGAATTAGGCAGGGAGAGCATTCTGAAGGCAGAACCATGGATGAATGTTTAAAGATGCAGCAGCATTTTCCTGTCAAGGAAAACCCCAAGTTGTGCTCCAACTTGTACAAGGGGGTAAAGTCAGGTTCGGTGTTTGCTCAGACCATGAAAGACAAATTTCACACTACTCTAACAAGGAGGGGAGTGCTAGAAAACAACATGTCAAAGCCAAGACAACTAACAAATACTGTGATAAGAGGAGATAACAAAATGAATTATGCATTTAAAATACTAGTCAAAACACATGTAGATTCCTTTAAGTGCGTAATTCAAATAGAACCATTTAACAGTGGCATATTTCAGTGGGGGGAAAAAAAAAAAAAGGGTGAATCGGTAAAGAACTTCTAATTCTCCAAGGTAGAAATAAAACGAAATAACTGTGCTATGGAGCTTTTTTCAAAAATAAATGCCTGTTCATAATACACTCTTCAAATAAAGGTTTTCTCACCAAAAAGCATACTGAAGCTTCAGATAAGCTTTTGCAGGGGTTATGATGGCCTGTTACGCAAGATGCAACTTTCCTATCTCCTGGATGTTTGGAACGAATATTATTGCACTGTTTATAGTAGTGTGACTGAAATATGTGAGGGTTTTCAGCAACATAAATACAACAGAAATTCAGAAACAGGCAGCACTGAGAATCTTGCAGGATTCCAGGGTAAAAGAAAAAGTGGAACTTACCTCTGTTACCAATATTTGCATTCACCTTTCTTGTTTTCCCAGCAATCAAGTGACAAGCCTATATACACAATCCTGTAAATCCAAATACAACACAGACTACCTGCAGAGGGACCACTTTCTGTGCTGACATATTTGCACTACACAGGACCGATCTCATACAGACTGTACCAACAAGCAGTATTTATAGAAAGCTCATTGAGCAGCTTTGTCAGACTGGCAACTGAAGCAACCTTGAAAATGATACCTTCCCCTCTAACTTAAAAAGGGCACACACCTCATGTAGATTCTTTATTTAAAAAGTGTATAAAATCTTGAGTGGAATGTAAGTAGCAACTTTTTTTTTTGTATTATTTTTCAAGTTGCTGCAACAGCCCAATCCTCTGTCATAAGATAAATACTCTTTACAAGCTTTAAAATAATTGTTGAAATAGCTGCTTCTGCCTAATGAGACAAGCCTCCCTCAAGCCTGTATTGGCAAGAGGCCAGGTAAGCTTAGTACCACTGGGTCATTTATTACCATAGCTTCTTTTCAGAAATCTTTAACCTGGATGCACTCAGAAGTGAAATGCTGGGGGACAGAACATTGGGAAGATAAAGAAAAAGGAGGAAAATAAAATCTGCATTTGCATAAGTTAAGCAAAAGTCGTAAGTTACTGGACACTAAATCAATAGGCACACTAGAAGTGAAAGATGCCCCCCTTTTTTTTTTTCTCTAAATAATGCTTTTTCATGGAAACAGCAGCTTAGTCCTACTCAACCAACTCAACCAGAGTTGCACATAAAAAAAATGGAGTTAGGGAATTGAAATTCAAGTGTTTATCTCCTTTGCAGTATGTGTCTTTTCTTATTTGTGTCCATTGCTCTCCACCATCCAGTCTCTAAACTGCTTCTCCATCATGCTTCTGGCTCTCCAGTCACCAGCATTTACAGTGGGGATGATCTTCTGTGGCTTCAACCATTGAACAAAGCGCTTCATCTCCAGGTAACTGCTGTGTTCACTGTAAGGAATCCCTGAAATGAAGCAAATCAGAGAGATCTGTCAGTCTGCTCAGACTGTTGCAAAGATGCTTCTAGGAAGACTTCCAGCTAAGAAATGCTTGAAATAATGATTTTTTGGTTTTAATTCAAACCAGAGAACTAAGGCTCACAGAAAGGGTAAAATGAAAACCTAGGCTTATCAGGGGAAGAAATACCTAGCATTCATTCACCAAGTTGACAATCAAACTGAGCAACACCTAATATTTGGTTAAATGAACACTGAATTTTTAAAAGATTTAACTGCACCCACAGACTCAAACTGGGAAGAAGAGGAAGGCCACACTCTCAATAGGGATGAGATATGAAATAAAACTGCATTGCCACCATCATTAGCGGGGCCAAGACTTCATCTCTGAAGTCTTGTTTACATTAAATAAAGTCCTTCTGTTGCAAGAGGACAGCAGAAGATAATAGGTAAAAATCTGTATTTACAGTGTTTTGCGCTACTCATTCCACAAACCTGCCCTAGAGGAATCCATCTGGTCAGTTCCTCATAGAAGAGTTATTAGAAAGCACTCATTACAATGAACAGCAGGAGTTTCCCAAATAAAATATGAAAACCACCCCAGCAAAGTTAAATGCAGCAAATCTTTACCACATATATACCATATATGGTGATCCTTCCTCTTGTCTGAGGTTTGATGTCCGCCACTGAGTAGCATGAATCCGAGTAGGTCCACCCAGTAGGTCTGAAAGCCAGAACTTGATCAAAATTCTCAGAAAATTTATCCAAGTGCTCTTGCAAGCCCTGTTAAAGGAATACAGCATACACTTAATGTATGTTCAAAAGCATAAACCTTTTAAACATTAACCTAAAGGGTTGGGGATTTGGTAATGGAGACCTCAGACTAAATTTTGTTCTCATGTTTTGGTAAAGAACTTATTCCTTTTAACACCATTTACCTTCAAATTAATATTGACAAATATTTACATCTGCAGAGCACCTTATACCTTAGGATCTCTGCTGCTTCACCTAAGAAGGCATTAGCAGTGTGCATTACAGACCAGCAGACAGTCACATCATCTTACAGCCCCTGAGGGAACACTGGAATTGTCCCCAAGCTGCTCGTTTCCTCCTCTCAGCTGGAGGCCAGCGCTCCAGCATGGGCTGTGATCAAGGATTGTGAAAGGCTGTTTCAGTAAAAATCATCTGCTTAAAGGTGCCACTGACATCCTGACATCTGCCTGTGCCCAGAAGCACTCAGATTTAGCAAACTACCCCAAAACCTCGGAGGAAGCCAGTACATGAGCTCAGTAAGGAATCTAGGTCTTGTTCTGACTACTAAACTGCAACTCCAGTTGCAGTCAGAAGGAAACCACCTCTTATCTCCTCATTAAAACAAAAAGAATTTGATTTTTTTTTTTTTGAGTTGGCCAAGTTACCATTCAATCTCATTTAAGCTAGGCTAGAGGAAAGGATGAGTGGGAAGTTCAAGGAATGTACAATCCTTCTTTTGGATAAAGTGAAGTCAATATTACTTCAATCCAAAAATAGAAAATCTATTTCATGTGTCCCGTAAAAAATCTTAAAGGCACATTTTCCATTTTAAAGTCCAAGATTTTAGTCTCCAAAGCATAAACATTATGTCAGCAGCAGGCAGAAGAATGTAAAATAAAGACTGCTCTCCCCTACAAATAAACAAAAAAAAACAAACTTGGGACAGCAGAAATTTTTTGAGTAGGGAAGTAGAAAACTGTGATACTGCCACACTTATCTTCAATACAATGTCCAGTAGCAACATATAGGGCCCAATAAATTGGGCACATTAAAGAACAGTAGCTAAAAATCCTACCGTAGCATACATTTCACTTAACAACAAGAATTAAGTCTCACCTTCATGACTCTTAATGCACTGCAGAATTCCAGTGTTGACTAGGACAACATAAAGCAGCAACGTTTTACTTCTCCCTCACACTTCATTCCAAAAGCACCAACACAGCACAAGGCAGCAGCTCCCGATGCTCCCTTTGCCTCAAAGGAATCCCAATGCACTGCTCTGAATACCGGATATTAACCAGTGCTGGGGTGCGCAGAGGTAACACTAGGATGCAATTTCAATCCCAAATGGTGTTTTTCAGTCACGGTCATTTTTGAAAACTCTCCCCTTACTGGTTGTGCATTACTGGGATAAGCCATGGGAAGAGGCATGCAGACAGTGCACGTGCCACAAAAACTTAAACTCTATGGAAACATTGCAGTGCATAATCAAGTGGCAGAAGTCTCTGCTTTTCATTGTTACAGATATTGCAAAAGAAATATATACACATTTTAAGACGGCCTCCTCCCATGAAACAAATGACTGCAGTCCTTATTCATAACAAGCATACTTCAAATATTCCTTCCAAGTTTCTTTAGCCTATGCTGTTCTAACACCTACATTCTTTGAAACAGGAAAATATATTTCATTCCTAAATCAGCCTCCTTCAGTTACCACGACAACCTCTTATCAACAACACTGAAGTCGGCTGCACATGCAAGTGGCTTTCATATGGCATGAGAAGGCTCAAACATGTTTAAATCATCAATTCCCTACCAGGTCTAACACCACTTCAACTCACTCATTTAAAAGCAGCGATTCCTAAATATATACAGTGATATATACAGATATTTTAGAGAAGTAAAACCAAGCATTGCAGTGAAATATCATATCTCTTTGAAATAGCATTTATAATACTACTTCATGCATCACATCCACTTTATTTTGCAGCAGTTGATGTTGTTTGTCCTTTTTTCAAGGGATATCCATTAAGAGCATCCAGAACATGACTCCATAGCAAGTCATCTCTCTTTGGATCCCAGTAGTTAATGAAGTTATACTTAAATCCAACTGCATCAAGTCCTATAAACAAACTCCTACAGAGAGCAATATAAAAAACAAACTAATGAATGAATCTACGGTAGTACAACAACATGAAAAGCTTGTTCTTCATCCACTGTATCTGCTAATTTTTAAGCAGTGGTTCTCTTCAAGGGGACAGTCACAAAGCCTGGATTAAATACACAGATATTCTTTAATTTTTAGTTAGACCTCTTTTGTCCTAACCAAGATGAAGACTGTCCCTGGACAAGGATGTTATTAAATAAGCTGAAAAGATGTATTTTTTTTTCTAAACTTGGATTTCCTGCTTTCGCTGATTTTGGATCACTAATACAAGTCTCAATGCAGTGCCTGAGTAACAAATGCTGTGGTATTTAATCAGATGCTTGAGGATAAAAAGTGGCAGAAGAATTCAGGCCAGGTAACAGTCTCCTCCACTGCGGAGGCATTTGTACAGAGGCGTGCACATCTTTACACAGACAGCCCGAGTCTAACTAGACGAGTTGCCAAGTATTTGGCAAGTGCAAAGCTAGGGGAGGGCACATATAATCCTGAGGATGCGGGGGTTTAGAGAAGTCATCTGTCTGCCTCTTCTGTCCCAAAAGCATTCAGGGATACATGAGAGCAGTATCACATAACA
Source organism: Nothoprocta perdicaria (assembly GCF_003342845.1). Lineage (NCBI taxonomy): Eukaryota > Metazoa > Chordata > Aves > Tinamiformes > Tinamidae > Nothoprocta > Nothoprocta perdicaria. The sequence goes on from NW_020455976.1 coordinate 6,175,602, forward strand.
AACTGTGCAAGAAACTAAAACATATTGCTGTTTATTAAGACAAAACAAGGCATACAGCTAAACATAATAAATCTATATGCATTTCCATTACTCATTTTCTCCATGACCATGGAAAAGATTATAGAGGAAGTTTAAGCCATTAAGATACTAAGTTTTTTCTCCTGCAGCTCCAGTCCAAATCATATTGCCTCTTTTTCTCCTTTTTAGGTCAACTCTGACCTCGACTGGTCCTGCAGCAAAATACCCTGTCGTTATGAAGGATTTGCTTGAGCTCACAGAGTAGACTTGAGCAGGAAAAGGAATCCAAGTGAGAAAGGCTGAAATGACTAAGGGCTTTTTTATCTTTTTTTCTAACAACCGTTAAACTAGAGCCTGTTGCTTTGCTTTAATGCCATTCTGTAATTTCAGGTCTATTTAAAAAACACATTTTCCCATGAATCAGTCATCTTTCCTAACTAAAAAATTCCCACAGACATGTCACAGTGAAATCCAATCTCCTGAATAATAAAACATCACTGAAAGTCAGTTAAAATGAAACTATACCTTAAACAAAAAACAGTTTGCTTCCTTTTGCTGCAAGTAGAAAAAATTCTCATATGTGGAAAAAACAAAGAATGAGCATTTATGAAGGGACCTTCCCTGTGCTTACTGTATGCATATGTTTGTGTATGAGGTTTTCATTAGTTTTCAGGTAACCATATCCCCACTTTGATCTCTGGAATATAATAAGAAATAATATTCTTTTATCTACTGAAATTTTGTTATAGAGCCATGGAAATAGAACTGAGAGGAACACAGAGAACCTGGTAATTACAGTTTGGAAGCTGCAGTGCTCCTTGGCTGCCTCTAAACAAAGAAAGCCTTAGGAAGAAAACCCTTTGGGTCTTTTCCTACATCCTACAAGGTAAAAGACAAGCCAAACACAGGGACCAAATGTCTTAACATATTAATTGTTAGTAGGCTAGATGCTGCAGTCATTACATAAACCTACTTCCAAAAGGCCTGCAAAGACCAAGCCTTTGAAGAAATCTCATCTCGTACAAGCACAGCATTAATGCGAAATTACACTTTCTGTGCATCATGTTTGAAGACAGTTATTAATACTTAATTGCATCTCATTTTCCATGTATTGCTGTATGTCAAAACTTTAGTAAGTAAATATGATCTGACAGGAGGTTAAAAGGCAACAGACAACATAGACTGGGATGAGGGAACAATAAAGTCTCCCACCTAGTTAATCAACCTATTGTATTTTCTAAACTTACCTTAAAATTAATTTGCATCATAGGAAGAACATGAAGCAAACTATCATCCCAGTCCATGCTGATGATGGAATTTACAGCTGCTGACTCCAGACACTGCAGTGTTTTGTACTTATCACGGGACATACTTGCTTTTGAGCCCAAAACTTCAGCAATTGCTTTAAAATGAAATACCCAAAAAAGAAAAAAAAAAAAAAAAGGGAAAAAAAAAGTAAGTAAGAGTTCTTACATTACTTGTCCTGGAGAGATAGTCCTAGCTATTGCACTGAAACATCCATATTCAACAAGATGGAATATTCCACAATATTCCATGTTCTAATATTAAGAGCAGAAAACTAATGACTTCTACAACGTACACGCTCCTGTATTTTAGCTCCAAAATTCTGTAGGACAATTGGAAAGAGAATCAGAACAGAGTAGATTTTTCAATTACAAGTCATGCTTCTTTGCTAAAACGTTTTGGAGGCGAACTGGTATTTATTTCAAGCAAGCTAGAACTGGTTGTACTTTTTAAGGGTATGGCATGAACAGCCCAAGTTAATTACAGACTGAATTTCAGAGACACTCTTGAACTAGTGACTAAAATCTCCTGAGGAGCACCAATATTACACAGCTGTCTACTCTAAAAAATACATCCAGCTAATCACTATTGCTGTAATGGAGGCAAGCGTAACACCCAGATGAGTGTGCACTGCAATTTCTCCTTTGCTGTTTCTTGATAACACTTAAGATTATTAAAATGAAAAACATCATAAAAAATTCACTTATGCTTTTTAAATTATTACCAGTGCTTTCCTCAACATCAGAGCTGTTCATTCATCTTACCATCTGAACAGACACTTCGTACATTGTGAGGGCTACACAAGTGGCAGAAAAACATTTCTTTGAGAATGCTAAAGCTAAAGGAGGGAAGAAGGAAGAATTACTAAGTCTCCTTTATGCAGTACTTGATCATCGAGCCTAAGATACCCTCTAAAGGTCGTTTAACACAGATTCAGACAGGTATTTAGTCATTCAATCTAGTACATTTATTTTACATACCTAAAAACACTTTTTCTTTTCCAATAGAGTAGGTGCCGCAGACCACTAAAGTACGTGGATTTAAAGTTACTGTCTCGAAAGCAGTATTGACAGCAAACTGGATAACCTCTTGTTGAGAAGGAAAGGTATATTCAGGACTACAGTATCTGAAGCACAGAAACGAGATGTAAGCACTTTGTTATACATGACAGAAGGCAATTTAGTTTTTAGAAAAGACCTTCAAAACTGCATTCAGAGAGTAACACAGGACTGGTAGTGTTATGTATCAATGTAATTTCAAGCTATTGGCAATCTCGTTGTTAGAAAACACTATAGGACTGAGATAGAGTTGTTGCAATAAAATTTATGTTCAGTATTTGTATACTTTTATACAACTATTCACTTGTCTGAAATTGACACTGAATTTTGTAGGGTTTTTTTCCATCTATAAATACCTAGTGCTCTTTCAAGCTAGATATTTGTATCACATACTTCCTTATGTCTATTTTTTGCACACAAACTATAAAGCATTATTCATTCACAGAAATATATGGACCAGAAATAAAAGACTGCAGATGGGCATTAGTCATCATACAGAAAAACAATTTTATATAGATGAGTCAGAGAAGGGTCTAATGAAAACCTGGACAACTACATTTTGCATTCTTTACTCCTTTAATTTTCTTTTTTTTTTCAATAATAGATCTGAATCCACCTAAAACCATTTGTTCCATACATAAGCCTCTATTTTTAGAGTTGAGCACTCAATATATGAACTCTGACATCTAGGATTTAATATCACTTATAAATCATAAGGCCACCTCAACAAATACCTTAGCAAATTTTCCACCACCCACCTTTATTCTCACTCCTACCACAGAGAGGTCACACATGCAAGGACTTTTAATCATTATCTAATTTTGTATAATACCAAACTTACCTAACAAGTGTCAAAACTTAAAAGGTCCTTCATACAGCAAATTCTGAGTCATACAAATTCTTACTCAACTAAAATGGGTATTATACTGAATAAATAATAAAGAGACTTACGTGGTATCAAGGTAAAGAGTATGGACTTTTCGACCAATCAAAGGAGGATAGCGCTCCATGGAAGGATCTGCCCTGAAGTCTCCCGTGTGCAGAATAACATTTCCAGTAGGGAGACAAAAAAGGATCATTGTTGCACCTGGACAACTTAAAATAGGAAGAAAATAAAAAAATTAAATTAATTCTCTATATTGATGAACTGCCGTAAGAGATATATTGTCCTTCAGTAACAGAAAGGCTCAGAGAACAGAATTTTAAGCTACAGCGGAGATGGAAAGAAGAAAAATACATCAACAGTAACCAAGCATTAATTGCCTTTTTAGGATGCTCTGTGTTCCTCTAGGTATGACTTAGGTGCTGCCTCTGTGGTTCCATCAGACTTGTTTTAAAGGGGAAACAGGCACACTAAAGCCAAGAGACATTCTAATTTTGGATAAACAAAACTGTGTTATTGCAAATATTGCAAATACTAAAGCTTTAAACACTATCCTCCATCCAATTCACTATTATAAATGCAGCTCTTTTTGAGCCACAGGGAGCCCTTTGCATCTTCTGCAGTTCTTCATTAGAGGAGGGCAAGTGCTCAGAATTGGAAATGAGAGTGGGCATATTTTGGGCATGAATCATCCATAAATGATAAAGAAAATCTCAAAAAGGAAATACTGGCAAGAATGAGAGCTAAAAAATGACAGAATTGGTAAACTCTTCAAAAACTTGAGCTTTGTACCTAGGGCTTATCCACCTTTTAAATTGAAGCAGTAGATCAAGGAACAGCAGATCAAGGAGAGAATCAGGAACAGTGAAAAGTATCCAAATTACATTAGCCTCAACGCTTCTTTCATTCCCAGAAAGGGTTCTCAAAGGACTTCATGCAACCTTATCTCTCCAATTATAAACACAAGCAAAGATAAGTAATATTTAAACCAGCTGCAACACAGTGCATTTAAATATATACTTCAGGGAAATAACTTTTCTTTTATCCCATAGCTATATAAGGCATCCAGAGGAAGAATGGAAGGCACAGGATGGGGAGCCCGAAGCTACCGTATTCTAATTGCAATGCTACCATGCACACTTCTAGGGTTAACCTGGGGAAAACCTCACCCTTTGGTACTGAATCCAATAAGCATCTTGCTATAGTTTTCAACAAGGTTTGAAGTTCGAGTTTTAAATTGTTGATAAATGAAAGTCTACCATTCTAACCATGATCCAAAGTACATTTCTCTTTAGCTGAAGATTTCATGGTCTCCAGTAAAAGTTAAGGAACTGTGTATGGATGATGCCACGGAAACGTGGACAAGCAGACTAAAGCATATATATATATATATAAAATATATATATTTATATATACACACACACGCACACTCATAAAAATGGCCTGTGTTTCATTTTCAAAAGTAAATTAGATAGTTTGAAAGTTATCTACTTGCAAGCACTTCAAGTTCCTATTAAATTAATTCCCATTTTTAGCCTTATTTTTTTCATGTCTATTAAAACCACCAGAATTATGTTATCATAAACTGCATACATACAGCTATTTATCTTTAACATTCTACAGATACAAACACATCCCAGCAAATGTAATGATACTTACTGGTTGGCATCAAGCAACAACACTTTGATCCCATTTACTACACATTCTGTGTCCATTGGCAACACGTGGATGTATTGCTCCTTGACTCGGAGTTTGCTCTTCACCAGATTGCCAGTTATCTGGAACAGCAAAAGGATAAAACAAAGTCCAGACTACAGAATACAAACAAACAAACTTCATTTTAGAAGCAAAGAATCTCTAATTCAGACAATATGTCTCAGGGAGAAACTGAAATCTTATGTATAATCAAGACTTTCAGTAGCTTTACTCCTTAAAAAAAAAAAAAAAAAAAAAAAAAAAAAAAAAGTGTGTGTGGGGGAAGGAAGCCTAAAATAAACCATCTCCTTAAAAGCAAATTTAAAAAAGTCAATATGGATCAGAATCCGTGAGAAGACTCCAAAACAATCAGCAACCTGGTGAATATTCATCATGAATTCCCCAAGCAAGAGAAGGGCTAAGCCTTGTCTGAATAACTGAAGAACTTTTCAAGTCCAGGGAGGATGGTAACCATGTCAACATCATGGAAGACTGAGCTCAAAGGGTTAACACAGTGGGACGCGAGCAATCCAGGAAAATCCTGGCATACACCAGATCAGGTTATATATGGACTGCTTAGGTAAACTGCTCTACTGCGTCACGAATAAAGAGGAGCGATTGGAAATCTATTGGAAATACAATATTCAGTGGTAGTCTCAGCATTCAGAAGCCTGAAGCACAGAACACATGGACCAGTCGAAGACACCTGTGTCTATTTAATGCAGAGAGGAGATAGCATAAAGGGGAATCTCACTGCAGCCTTCCACCACCTGAAGAGCATTAGAGGAGATAGAACCAGATTCCCCGCTTCAATGTACATAGAAAGAAGAAAAAGTTATAAGCACTACTACAAAAAGAGATAGTTAGGTTGAATATAAGTAGAAAGTTTCATGGTGTGGTTAAGCAATGAAAAGGTGGCAGGGTGTTTCTGGAAAGCAACTTCAGATATTTTCAAGATTTGACTGCAAAGATTCTGGGCAATCTAATGTTGCAAAGTTAACCCTGCTTTGAGCAGGAGGTCAGCCTACATGATTTCTAGGGGACCCTTTAAGCTTATTTTTATTCTATGTTATCTAGTCATGGAAATTCCTCTAATCTTCCCTATCAGCCAAATCAGGGTGAAATCAGGGTGAGACCACAGAATCCCAGCTTCATCCCTACAAATACTGTCTACTGCCCTTCCTCTACTCCTAGAATTATCATCATCTATATAGAAGTGTTGTACTTGCATCTGAATTCAATATATCTAGTAATCTTGAAAAAGCTTACCTTATTACAGTAGATTGGAAACATGAAATTTTTCGTTAGCCCACAATAGTGATCAGAGTGGAAATGAGTGAGGAAATAGGCTGTACAGCCTTCAATTTCTCCATACTGGAAAGCATCAACTGTAAAACCAGTACCTACAAAAAAGAAAAGTCAGTCAATAAATAGGCATAGCTCAGAACTCTCCTATTCTGCTTATATATTTTTTTTCCTAAAAAGGAAAATACTGTTAAAATAGGGAATGCAGTTACAAGGTATACAATTAGAGGAAGTATATAAAGATCAGTGACGTAGTTTGTATTTGAGGTAATGCTCACAGAAGAGTTTTTTCATTTATTAAAATGATGTTTAACAAAACATCCATGCACAAACAGCTTCACAGGCCACTCAAACATCTGTTGTTCCAATGCCACCTTCCATAAATGGCAATTGGTTGGGGAGGAAAAACAAAAAAATCTATGCATATTCAGCTGGTATTTTTGAAGTTAATGTGGATTGAAGTTTAATACCAACATCTTTACACAAAATATGACAGCTACAGCTTAACAAAATACTTTGCAATTTAGTGTTTGCAGTATAGTTTTTGTATTTTCACATGTTTAATATTCCTCCTAAAATATGTTACTGTGTAGTTACAACTAAAGTGATCTCTGGTCTTGGAATACATTTGCTGAGATAAAAATTCATTGATTTGCCTGTTTTCAATACGGCATTCCTTGCATAAGCTCATTGCAGACAAACCTTTCTCTGCAATTTCTTTTAATTCAAATATATTGAAAAGTGATCATTTTACAAATAACAAGATTGTAAATTGACAAATATTCATCTGCCTCTACTTGCACAATAGAGCACAGAATTAATCCAGCTGCTGCCACTCTTTTATTTTACACTAATTATTCAGATCTTCCAAATAGAACTAGTTACTTGACACTAGAATTAGAAGTACTTGTACTCCAAAAAGAAAAACAGAGCAGTAAGGAAATTAAAATATACACGTCAGAAGATTTCTTAAGTGTTTTGGAAGAGCTAGATTTGAAACTCACAATACTGTACGTTTTAATACAAAATGAAACTCATTTTTTCAATTTAGCATAATTTCAATTCTAGGCTTCACTTATGCCCAGCAAATAAGTCTGACATAATTTATGTAAGAGATTAAACTTGAGAATTAGAAGAAGGGATTGTTAATAACAGATATTCAATATATTTTAAGAAAGTAGATCTGTCTTTTGAAACTTCTTATACTCTTACTTCCTTAAATATATTTGAAATTCTGCCTCTGAAATAATTTCTCAGAGATCATTATTTCACTATACCTTAATGACAAAGCCTTTGATAATTCCAGTTCTGTCATCAGCCTCTGGAGACCTGCACTTTTACAAAATCTGATTGACTTGGGTGGCAAAAGGAAAACTCAAGTCTCTAGGGACAAGTGGTTATGCAGAATATGGAATACAGCCTATAATTATGGAAACAAACAAAGAAATAAAACAAATAGAGAAACCCACAACCAACACTCTACAAAAGCAGTAACTGTCTCTCACCTGGTATTTTCTTGTAGAAAGGGCACTGTTTTTTTCTTGTTCCTTCCCCGGTAGTAGATGATTCCCTAAATCTTTTTCTCCATCTTTGCTGGCCACCAGAACTTGCATCTGCAAAGACTCCATTTTTATTTGAGCTATCTATAACTGCTTCCACATCCTCCACTGATCCTTCAGCTTTCCTTTTGCGCTGTCTGGGCATCTTTCCATTGGGAGTAACTGGATTTGATATCTGCATTCCTTCGTTTGATAAAGTCTCTCTTTTGCTTTCCTCTTCTCTTTTGCTTTCCTCTTTTGCTTTGGGTTTTAACCCAAAGAAAACACCAATGTCCATTTGCTTGAGTTCTTTGGCAGAACTAGATTTGGCAGTCATGCTTGCTAAAGAAACAGACTGCACTGCTTTGGATATTGGGCTGGAATGGCACACAGCAGCTTTATTAGGAAGATTTCCTTCTTTCTCCATTCCCGACTGCAAACTCTCCTGGGATGCTGCTTTTTCAGGCGTGCTAGCAGTCATTTTACCTGTACTAGACAAAAGATTACTTGGGTCCTTCAAAATATTACTTTCTAGTGGCAGAAGAGACCTAGTATCTTCACTCACTTGCAGCAACACCATGTCTGAAAGAACCCCATAAGCAGAAGCCACAGCAGGAGCACAGCCGTCTTTAGAGTCTTTATCACCTGCATTAGCAACAGGTGAAAGCAATTCTGCCTCTTCCCCCTCCTCCCTAATTATATTATAATTAAGAGGAAAAGAGGATGTTGTGGTTAGCACCTCTTGCTGATTAACTATACATGCTAACTTGCTATTCATGTGATGCTGAGAAACAGTTTTTACATTGTGATCAGGATAACTTGATATATTTACTTTCTCAGAGTGCTTTTTTTCTGTTGTGTTACTTCCCATTTTAATATGTTCGTATTGATGTGTCTGCTGTACAGGAAGCCCCTCAACATTTTGAAACAACACAGAATTAGAGTCTTCATTTTCAGAGTTTTGAGATTCAAATAATTTCTTTTGGGATGCTTTTGCTTTCTTCTCTTCTTTCTCAGTTTCCTCTTCACTTTCCTCACAAGTGCTTAGTGGAGAATAAGAAATTTCACAGTCGCTGAAATCAACTTTTGACTGTAGCAGACTTGGCTGATTTGCATCCCTCTGGCTGTCCAGATCATCTCCTATTTCACCTCCTTGAGAGGATGCAAAGTCATAAAATTCAAACTGGCAGTTATCATCTGTAGTCTGCGTGAACTGAAGTGTCTGTTGAGATCTTTGAACGTTTGCAGAAGAGGAAGTACTTTCACTGGTTATATCTGCAGGTTCCATTTGTGCTGAACTCTGCACCGCCAATGTCTGCTCAGCGTTTGGGCTGCTCCTGGATGGCTTCTCGTTCTGTGGAATCGCCTCCACAAGAGCTGGGAAGCAGCTGGGCTCTGCAGCAGTGGAACAAGTGCCCTTCCTCCCTGGGGTGCGTGTTGAGGAGTGTACGAGATGCTCTCCTGCCCTGCTTGCGGCGAGTAGGAAATGGGTAAAGCGCTTGTAGTGGGATGGAATGGTGGAGGTGCAGAGCAAACCATCAGGACACTCTATGAGAAGTGAAGCAGAGAACTCCATTAATACCTTGGTAAAGACAGGCACTTGGCATAAGTACAAAAATTAATATATAACTTTTCATAATAAAAGCTTATACAGTTGTCAGACAATGTAAGGCACTCCTACAAAACAACTTGCAGTCAGCTAAGAGCCCTTTAAGCTGGCTGCAGGTGAGACTGCTTCCAACCTAAGAAAGAACAGCTGTTACAAACACAACACTGAGCTTGAATACGCCTGTCTAAGGGGCAGGCTGCGTTAGCTTGCTCCAGTGTGCAGTTATACAAGTTATACTTTAGACCCGTCTTGGGTGGAGCTCAGAGCAGGGGCACTGCAAAAGGCAACAAACATGTTTCAGAACAAACCAAATCTGCATTCTGACTCACCCTGAAATTCCACTGCAATGTTGTCTGCGGAGTCACACATTAAATAATTACTTTATGTGCAAAGAATATTCAGGATTCAGATGCCAGTAACAACTTTGGACCACCTCAGATTTTTAAATATGAAAAAAATGAGTTTCCAGCAACATTATGTCATGCGTCTTTTAACTTTTTTTTTTTTTTTAAGCCATTCTTAAGCTACTCATACCTTTTTCCACGGGTCCTGGGGTATCCAAGCACTCAGCAACGTGCCACCGAGGCGTCTGGACTACCAGCAAAGAGAAGGGCATCTGACAGCTTGGGCAGTGTCCGTCATGAACCGGCTTTGCACTGTGTGAGCTTTGCTCCGTCAGGTTACTGACACTCTCCTGGGACTGCACGACAGGTTCATCTTTACTTTGATCTAGATCCTGATCTGGTCTTGATCTCTGCTTGCTTTTCTTAATAGTATCGGTGCTTTTCTTAATAGCATCATTTTTTTCCACTGATTTTTTCCTATTTCCATTTCCCTTCCTTTTTGGCCTGCACTTCCCATTACTTATTGTCTGCACAGGAGCAGAGCTGCTCTCTGAACCGTCCTGAGGCCCCAACTTCTGTTTCCTAAGGGATTTGTACTCCCAAATCTCCTCCTCCAATAAAGCATCTTCCGACATGGCAACACATGAGCTGCTCTCCTTGCTCGGGGATGGCAGCTCGCAAGTCTACGTCTCCCTCCGCTAAAGTGTCCTCCCTCCTCCGCTGTCTCCACTAGCTGAAGGAAAGCGCTTGAACTCCATTTTAAAAAAGCGAAACGGGGCCACGAGTGGAGCGGGAAGCCCGGGCGAGACGCGACCGCGGCGGCTCCTGCCGCAGCGCGGCGGCTCCGGCCCCCGCGGCAGCTCCCGGTTCGTCCCGCGGGGCCTTCGCGCGGGCTACGCGGCGCCCGGGGCCACGAGCAGCCATTTCGCCCCGCTCCCCGCCGCGAGGCGAGGCCGGGCGGCCCCGCGGCTCAGCGCCAACGTCCCGCACGAAACGGAGCCGCCACCGGCCGCCGCCGCCGCTCCCGCCCGCCGCCGCATTCGCCGCCGCAGCTTCGTCACTGCGGCCGCCGATCGACTTCCCGTAGCTTCTGAAAAAAAAAAAAAATTGCAAACTGCCTCTAACTGCCTGGTCCGCTCTTGAGCAGCGTCCCTAGCCCTCGGCTTGCAGGTTTAAAAATAAAATAGTAACTTGGCGGGAAAGGAAGGCTAGTGGTGAATCTGCGGATCTGAAATTAGCACTAGCGCCTCCTTTCACGAATATGCCACCGAGAATACCAGGGCTATGTAAAAAAAAAAAAATCCACAGATATGTAAGCCAATCCCCAGTGGTTTAAAACACCCAATTTAGGCCGATTTTGTGCTTAGCGGAATTTTTAATTCTAATTGCTCCTCAGGGTTGGCGGCGCGGCCGGAGCGCGCGCTGTCGAATATGGTCCGGCGAAAAGGCAGGGCGGCGCGGAGCGCCTCCCTCCTGGCCAGGCCGGGCCGGGCCATGGCGGCGCTGGCGGCGCTGCTGCCCGCCCAGACGCAGCTCGAGTACGCGCTGCTGGACGCCGAGGCGGCCCCGCAGAAGGAGCAGCTGGTCTACCAGTACCTGCGCAAGGCGGACGGCCGGCAGCCGGACCTGGCCGTGCCCGAGCTCGGCAGAGGTGGGTGGCGGGGCCCGGCGAACCCGAGCGCGGCGCCGTGGGCGGCCGCGTGCCCCCCCATCCCGCCGCGCACATCCCCCCGCAACCGCCTCCCAGGCCCCAGCAGCCGGGAACCCCTGCAGAGCCGGGAGCGAGCCCCGTTTCCCGCCCCCCGGCGCCCCCCTCGAGGCGCTGCTGGTGCTGGCCGGGGCTGGGCTGGAGCGAGGGGTGAGATGTTTCTTGCGGGCCGGCTGATTTACGGTTTCTGCGAAAGAATCTGCCCCCGTTGTGAGAAATGCGACTCCTGAAAGTGCCCGCGGGAAAAGCCAAGTGCAGGGAGCCCCCTCGGAGCGTTTTGCTGGTGCTTGTCGACACATGTTCTTTAAAACCTCCTCCCTCCCTAAAATTCCTCCCCTTAGCTTTGCTGCTCTACCCTTTGTAATAAAGCGTTTCTGCAATGACTTTTTGTGTGCATCCGTTTATGTTTTTATGTATGTAAGTAGTGAACAGCCCTCCTCTTAGTGAAGCAGAATAAAGACAATCTTCCTACTGTCTACTGTTTTAGGTATACAGGAAGTAAAAGCTTATTTAGTTGAAACTCTCAGGATGGAATTTTTGGGATACTTTTAGGTTACCAAAGCACACTTGGACTTTTTTTTTTAATGTTTCTGCAGGGTGTAGATCTCTGCCAGGCAGCGCTGTCACCTTCCCTGATCTGGCAGCTTTCTCCTGAGCTCACCTGGTTTTGCTGCCACCCCTTAAGGTGTTTCCCATGTCTCTCTCCCCATGACTTACCCGTTTTCCTCAATATTCCCCTTTTTTGATAATACAGACCATGCTTTAAGTGTTGCGTCTGGTCAGCAACGCTCCCATTCCCCTTCCACGCATTGTTATATCTATTTTTAGACTCTGCGTGTATCAAATGTTAAGTCTTATAAGATCTTGTACATCCTGCTTGGAGAGTGGGTAACCCAGTGAGATGCTGGAACCAGCAGAGCTCATGAAAGGACTTCGCAAGACAGAGAGCCCCAGAGTGACACCCTTCAGGGCAAAAATCACATGCATATCATGGGACTTATTCTGACCTAACCAGTGAAGTGAAGTGAATGCTCTTTCTCTCTGGATCTGGTTTCCTGAACTTTCCCTTTTGTCATTAATGTTCTTTCACCTTTTGTATTCTTTCAGAGATTATATTCTTCTCCAAAAAGCGGCTCAGATAGTCAGCATTTTAAACTTACAGTATATGTCGATGAAGGATATGTAGGGACCTAGACTGTAAAATAAATAACCTATGTTTTAAAAATGATGAAACGTTTATCAAGTTGAATGAATGATTTTGTCACTGTACAGGCAAGAGTTTACAGGGTCTTATTATCATCACAAAAACAATGACTTTTTGTTTGCATCCGTTTATGTTTTTATGTATGTAAGTAGTGAACAGCCCTCCTCTTAGTGAAGCAGAATAAAGACAATCTTCCTACTGTCTACTGTTTTAGGTATACAGGAAGTAAAAGCTTATTTAGTTGAAACTCTCAGGATGGAATTTTTGGGATACTTTTAGGTTACCAAAGCACACTTGGACTTTTTTTTTTTTTAATGTAGCCCTCTGGAAATTTAGTTGGGCTATGATATATTAAACCTGTCATTTTTTGTTTGTTTGTTTTGTTGTTCTTTCAAGAAATGTTCATTGATAGTAAGGGCCAAATATATTCTGGATTTTTACTGCTACCTTAATACCAGTTTCTTGTGGGATCAGAGAAATACCAGTTACCTCCGTGTGTGCATGTACATAAAATGAGAAAACACTGCCTTAAGGTCTTGTATCAGGTGGTTGAAAATAAATGAGCAGAGGTAGTACCAGGCATATCTGAAAGAAGTTTAATTCTTTGAAATCAACAAATAACATCATTAATTTATACCTGTTATTTCTAACTGTTCCAACTCAAAAGATCAAAACTATAAATATAGAAATATTTCAGTAGTCTCTGAGACAAGTTCTCTACATAAATGAAAAATCTCTAAGAGTTTAGCATTTTTATATGCTTACTAGCTTGTATTTGTTTAATATTAAACAAAATAAGCATTACCCATATGACTGGGGTTAGATAGTGACATTGATCATGCTCTGTGATGGATAAAAACTGTTCTACAGCTTGCATGTGCTTTCCTTAAAGGTGTCTATTTAAATATATAATCTGCATTTTCAATATTACATTAACTGTTATTAGCTTAATAATGATATTATTAAATTTTATTTGCTAATTATGAACATTTGTAGAGCGTAAAGGTGAGTTTGATTAATTCTTTTTTATTTGCCTTCCTAGGAGGATAGAAAGTGATGCTAAACATTTTTTAAATTAACTATACTGAGAATTTTGCCTGTTTTCATGGAAGTTACGTATAAAGATGATCCTTTCCCTCTCCCTTTCTCCTAATTTGGATACTTTTGTTCTGTGAATTTCAGATTTACAGTGGCTGAACACTGAAGGTCCCATTTCTCTTCATGAAGACCTTTGTGGAAAAGTGGTGGTGTTGGATTTCTTTACTTACTGCTGCATCAATTGTTTGCACTTGCTGCCTGATCTCCGTGCCTTAGAGCACCAGTACTCTGATAAAGGTAAAAGGGCTTTGGCTTGCCTAGAATAGAATTTCCTGGCAGTGTTGCAGGTGGAGTAGCTGAGTCATTTTGTTGCTCATTACAGAAAGCTGGCAGAAGTTCAGGGAGGTCTAAAAGTGTCTTATAATCTTTTATGTAACCTAGTACAAGTGACTGTTTGTACCCCCGTCACATTTCTAAATGGGGTTAAATAAGGTAGCTGTTGTGTCTGTATAACTAAAGAATTGAGGTGTGTATGTAAAGTCCAATTCTGATTTTATAAAGGGAGCTGTTTGAAAAGAAAAAGGATGCGTGATATAGGAAAAGAAAGAACGAAAACAAATTTCAAGATAAATGGATGCAAGTGCCTTGGTGTTCAGTGCCGTATGCTGGAGTTTCAGTCCATTTCAATGTGCAGTGTTCAGTTGAGAGAAGTCCCTTCTCCCTTGGGGCAAGGGGAAACAAGGGGGCAGCTTCACTTTCAGTTGGATGAGTTCTGCAATTCGTATCATGCCCAAATGCTAAAATTGATGCAAATAGCCAGATGATCGGGTGTTGGGTTAAATAGTGAAACTGCAGCTTTACAAAACTTCAGATGTATAAATATAGGATATATTTGCAGGGTTAATCTATATATTTACAGTGTGATGGAAATAACAGAGGGTGCTGACCTATCTCTCATTATTTGGAATGAGAACAGTCATCTTGTTTTGCTAAAGCATCTATCTCAAAGTGCATTAACATTTTTAATCTGTTCTTGGAATATCTGAAAGAACATTTCCTATGTCTTTCTGGTTAACTGAGGACACATTTTCACAGCAGTGTAGGTCATATCAGTATCTTTTTTTCTTTGACTCTACACCGGGTACATAAACTTTTGATATTCTGATAATGTTTTTATTGTTCACATGGTGCAAGTACCCTCTTACGCAGGAGTACACTGGAACGTCAGCAATGTGATAATCAGACATGAGATGTGCAAACACAAGAAGCTCTTGTTTTAGGATGGTTGCAACCATCAAGTACCTCTTTGTGCATGTGCACATATTCTTAGTATCTGGAGCTTCAGTAGATTTGTCTCAAAGATACTTTCCATAGAATTAAATGGCTGCTTAGCATCTTTATCTGATATGCTCTTGCCGCTATCTTCAGTGGTGCTATTTCTGTTTTCCTAGTGGCATTCAGAAAGTTATTTTAAACCCTGGTGCATATTCAGTTCATGTTATCAGCAGTCCAGAAATGACTTCTATAAGAGGGAGTACTTTTATATAGTCAGAAATAGCTTGGAAGACATCCAGTGTTACGCTCTGGCATAATCCTTCAAATAATGTTTCAAATGGTGTGCATCTTCCTGCAGCCCACAGTAGCATTTGAGAGTTCCCCCAGGAGGTTTCTTCACAGAATGTTTTATCCTATTTGTGCTGTACAGGTGTCGAGTACAGGGTTGTTGTAGCTTTGCTGATACTTCAGAAGGACAAGTGTAAGGGCTGCTGCTGACACTAGTACACTGGAAATGTTTGACACGCTGTTGGAATTCAACAGTTTATGATATTACAGCTTTAACTATCTGATGTTGCAACATGCTGTGCTTGTGGGATTAACAAAGACTGTGTCAGTTACGGTGATTTTGTAATCCTTCAACCTGTTCTCTTCAGCTAAGTTTTGTTGCGTTCCTGCTTTGCGAATTTCTTCTTTCCTGTTGTAACATTGAAATATGGCCATTCCTGCAGATGTTACACTTCTCCATTGTTACTGTGTTATGGCTGAGGAAAGAGGCTAGAAGAGAAAAATAATTTTCCATTTCTCTGTAACCAAGAGAAAATAAAAACTGGGATCAAACTTGTCTTTTAGAAGAAAGTCCCCCAAGCTCAAATAATACAACTATTTAAGACCTGAAGTAACCACCTTTCTTACACTTCTGCCACAGAACCGACAAAGTAGATCACTTACAAATAAAATATGAATTTAGTTGCCAAAACAATAATGACTCTGGCAGTGCTCCATTATTGCAGAGATAATTCATCAAATGCTGGCAGTGCAGTGTGCTTTACAGCAGAAGATTTTTTCTCCCCGAATAGGTGTCAGGCAATCGTATTGTGTCTTGGAACACTGAGTCCCTTTTAGGAACAAGGGAGTTTTTATGCCTTGGCTTTGTATTGTATAATACACTTAAAAAGAGAACAGCTACATTTCTCTGTGGACTTTTTTTGTGTGTGTGTAATCTTAATTGTATGCGGTGCTATGAAGTTAGTTTGTATTAAATAATTCACTTAAGCTTCAAAACTTTTAAAAGTGCCATGTAGGCACTAGAAGCACCAGTAGAGTGGTTCGGGGTGGTAGTGCTTTCATGAGGTGGAGAAATCTTAAATATTTCATTCTGTCCTGATGGCTGTGAGCAACCAACTCGGTGTAAATGGCTGTTCTGCAATGTAGTCCACTTAGCTGTACTTAGTTTAAAGTAGTCATCACAGAATTCACTGGTTACTCCACAGGCTTCCAGGTTACTTACAGGCTATAAGGAGGTTATGCTTTGTAATATTCTTCACCTATGAAGTGAGATGATGTATAATATTGATGTTATGTACATTGCTTGCATCATTTGGTAGAGACTTTGTTAGTAAAATATAATTTAAAAATCTAAAAGAGTGTGTAGTCTTTGTTTTGCTCCTAAAGAATATTGAAAAGTGACTTGATTGAAAAAGAGTCTTCATTCACTTTCTGTTGGGTTGTGGTAGGGGGAATGGAAAATTAGGGGCTACCTTCACAATGCCTACATGTGCTATAAGTGAGTTGATTTGCTTTTATCACACAAAAATAGCTAAAATCTGAGCCATAGACTTGTATCTCTGTGTCTCTTTTCATGAAACTGAAAAATAAGCAATTCAGAGAAGTTGATTGCTTCCTTTTGTACTTTTAATGGATATTAGGGTTGGTGGTATATACGCAATGTATGTAACATAATTGTGATTCTTATGTAGCATTTTTTATATTAGGATCTCAAATGAAGTCATCCTTATTGTGGAAAAAATAAACTCTTTATTGGCTTTATAGGACAAGTATAGTAATTAATTTAAACATGTGAAAAGGAGGGTCAAAAACCCATATTTATCCTTTCTTTTATAAAAAGAGGTTTTAAGCCTGCTTTCTCAAAATTACTATTTGTCATAGTTTTCAGTGCTGTTAGTTTAGTTGAAATATAGGATACAGTATTGATTTTAGAAGCCTATATGTTTTTTTCCACTATTTCTCTAGAGTTAGAAATTCCAGGATAATTGTAGACTTCTAGAGTTGAGTGTTACATTTGTGACTCCTAGTTAATAGTGGAAAATAATTCCTTTTCTAAAAACAAAGGATAATTGTGTTGGGGAAGTAAAAGACAAAGAGGTATGGTAAACACTTGAAAAATTAAAGTAGCAGGTGAACTATTCAGCTTACTTGTTATTTTGAAAGCAATTTCTGCCTTTTTATGAGATTCATGAATTAAAAACAATTACTGCCATATTAAATGTCAGCCAGCTGGGGAAGTAATGGTACTCAAGCTCAGTAGTTTTACTGATGATTTATTTCCGAGTTTCAGTATTTTGTATACATAGCTATATTCCTATTGAGATGTAATAATTTATTACTTGTTCAAATCATCTTTCTTTCTGGAATGCAGTAAGTCATGTTGTGAGATAACTGTACTTAAAGTTTACTATTTTTTAAATTATCTTCAAATACAAATATAATTCAGTGCAAAATTTTACTTTTCCTTTCAGATGGTCTTGTGATTGTTGGGGTCCATTCAGCAAAGTTCCCAAATGAAAGAGTTCTGGATAACATCAAAAGTGCAGTTCTGAGATATAACATTGCCCACCCAGTAGTCAACGATGCAGATGCGACCCTTTGGCATGAACTAGAAGTGTCCTGCTGGCCAACCCTCGTCATTCTTGGGCCTCGGGGAAACATCCTCTTTTCCCTTGTTGGAGAGGGACACAAAGAGAAGTTGTTTTTATTTATTTCCGTAACTCTGAAGTTTTACAAAGAGAGAGGACAAATCAAGGATAACAGAATTGGAATCAAGCTGTACAGAGACTCCCTCCCACCCTCTCCCTTGCTATTTCCTGGCAAAGTAACTGTAGATAATTCAGGAGAAAGATTAGTAATAGCAGACACTGGACATCACAGGATTTTGGTTACCCAAAAAAATGGTCAAATTCTACACACTATTGGAGGTAAACTTATAATAAGTTTATTTTATAAATGGAGTATATTCTCTGGGGTTACTGGTCTGGTCTTTTCTTAGAGCTTTTCTTATGAAGACTCTTTTTCTCAGAGCTTTTATCCATTTATGTATACTGGTAGGAAAAAATGTCTAAAATAACTTGTAGTGGATATTGAGGTGATGCAACTGGCTGAGTTTTCTGATTTTTTTTTATTTGCTTTTTTTGCCTAAGTTTAGTATTTTTTTATGCCATGTCCAACATGAGACACAAATGACATGTTCTGTAGCGTTATGTAAGAGCTGCACGTGGACTTAGGCACATTTGTGCCAGTGGCCTGCAGGGAAAAGACACGATAATGCCTCCCTTAATAGAAAAAAAATGTTGTGGGTTTTTTTTTTTTTTTTTTTTTTTTTTTTTTTTTTTTTTTTTTTTTTTTTTTTTTTTTAAAAAGAAGCATCCCTCTGCAAAATCTCCATCTGGTTTCCTATCAAAATTCAAGTGTAATATGTAAACAAGTTATCAAAGTAAAGTAAAATATTTCAAATTTACTTTTATTATAAACCTTTTACAAGTAACATGTCTACTTCTGCTGACACCTACTACTAATTTATTTAAAATGTTTCCCACTCTAAAATATGGCCTTTTATCTTTCTTGATTATACTGTGCAGAAGACTGTCACTCCATTATTCTCACTCTTCTGTCACATAATTAGTTTCCTGTCATCTTTTTTGCTGATTATTATTCATCAGAAAACACTGCTGAGTTTTTTCATTTGAAACATACACCAAAAATTATATCATTGAAATGAAACTGAGTTTTGGAATTTAATCTTCGCTGCTGACTCGCTTGAGGCAATCAGGAGTAAAAAATCAACTTTTCATTTTGTTTTCTCTTGTTGCCGTTGTTTCCTTATGAAGAAGGAACAATGTAGACCCTTATTAAGATCTGTTTTTAGAGAACGAAGCCGAAGATACAGGGGACTTAGAGTGAGAAACATAGTAACCCTGATTATTATCATTGTCACAAAACACGGTGACTAAAATGAGACTACACCAAATACTAATAACTTATACTATACCAGCCCCTATAAAATCATATTTTAGCATATGTAATTAACTTACAGATTTAAATATATGCACTTTGATTATTTTTAAGTTCTTCTTTCAAAAATGATTTTTGAGTTTGCTCTTTTTCATAGGACCGAACAGCGGAAGAAGAGATGGAAGATTTTCAGAGGCAGCTTTCAACTCACCTCAAGGAATTGCTATAAAAAATAACGTGATTTATGTAGCTGATACAGAAAATCATCTAATTAGAAAGGTAATTTTCCGATCTGACAGTATGAAAATTTGATCTTTTACACTTTCTCCCACCTACACAGATGAGAATTTACACCCAGGTAATTATTTCACAAATAATTCCTAAGTATTCTGAATAATTCCAAAGTAAGCTTGGCCTAATATAAGTAAAAACTGTAGTACATCTTTTTCTTTAAAGGACTACATATATATTTATACATCCTTTCAGTTGGAGATGATATGCACTACTTAAACAACAAACCCTGCTATGTTAGAATATTTGATTTTTCTTTAGTGTTTCTTGCTTTCCTCTTTTGAGAAACATCTTTTCTTAGTATTGGAAGCAAATTATTTTTATTTCACTTCCAAAGGGTCAGATTCTTACCTAAAGGTACTGATCTCTTGAGGTGCAGAGATTTCTGCTCCTTTGTTACTTAGCTGTCAGTGTCTTTAAAGGCAGGGAGCTGGTTTAATTTGAGAATTGTCTACATGAGAGTGTTTTAGATTAAACACAAAGTTTCAGCACACTGCAATGAATTGTAGTTGGATCTTAAATTTGATTACATGAAATTTAGAATAATTAGAAGTTAAATCTGCTGAAGCGATAAACTATTACCTTACTAATAAAAGTATTTTATGCTTGTACAGAACATCTTATACATAGATTCTAACCAATATTTGGGTTTCTAATGCATTATCAGAGAAAATATTTAGGAGGTAGTTACTTATTTGGGGTATATTTGTACTCTTATATTAGCTAATTTTGTATCTTACTCCAAAGCACTAGTCTACAAATTCTCCCTGTTGTTTACATTCTAGTTTGCTCCCAAGTTTTTTTTTGGAAGGAGACCAAGGTGGCCCTTATTGATAAGGGAGCGTTATTACAAAAAAAGAAAAAAATTGCTCCAGTGTTCTCATCTTGCTAATTATTCATCATTGTAGCCTGGAGACCACAGATAATTAAATGGTTTGGGTAACAAAGATAGTGCTGAACGGGACGGCTGAAGATTTGAGTCATACTGCTTCAGCATTTTTCATGGTTTCTAAACATAGGAGATCCCAGGATTAAAAAATACAGGTAATGTAGCAGCTCCAGGTTCATGCTTTCAACTACTTATGAACTGCTCATGCAAAACAGCCTGTGTAAAAGGCAGGCATTTACTGCTGCAAAAGTTAGAAGATGCTAGGCAGGCAAGACTACATTTTTGTGTAATTGTCTTAATAAAGTAATGAGACTTACTAGGAATTTTACAGTATATTCCAACAAAACTGCTTTAAAATGAGACATGAACATCTGTTGTCCACCTGAACTCCTCTCTAGAAAATATTTATACTTTTTTCCAAAAGTTCAACCTAACCTTGACATATCAGGAAGAGAAATGCATGAGGGGTTTTTTTGCCCTCTCTCTTTTTTTTATTTTGTTTTGGGTTTTTTTTTTGTTTGTTTGTTTCCTGTGTAAACAAATGTCTGATTTTTTTTGAGATTTAGTTTCTTTCTGTAAGCAAAAAATCCTGTTTTTGACATTTAACTCAGATTATCTGTATTGACTTAGCTTCTATAATACTCTCAATTTATATAATTTTGTTTCATATAGATTGACCTAGAATCAGAGCTGGTGAGCACTGTAGCAGGTGTTGGGATCCAAGGTGTTGACAAGGAAGGTGGAGCAAAAGGAGAACAACAGCCCATCAGCTCCCCATGGGATGTGGTCTTTGGAAATTCAGGTATTGTAACATTTGGGATTTTAACTTCTTTTTATTTACATCGCACATGAATGAATGTTGCTGTATGTTTTCCTTTTGTGGTAACCTGAATTGCAGGGGGAAAAAAAAAAAGTTTTATTTTAATGTACAAATGAGTTTAAGAAACAGTGTTTTTTCAGCAAAAATGTAAGAGCAAGTTATCAGCTGAAATCAAGTTTCTGTTTTGAGTCTTGAAAAAATGTGGATTTCTATATAAGACAAAGGTAGTATTTTATAGCAAGTTTCTGACTAGAAAAGGAAGCAGTAACTGCTGCTGCTGTGTTAGTGCTTTATGCCATTTTATGGGAAGTGAACATTGTCTAAAAGTTCCTTTTTTCGCTCTACAGACACATCTGACCATTTGTAAATATTGCAGTTTGTGATCTATATTTATTACTCTTCAGGTGACATGAAATCATTAGACTGAAGGTCATAGTAGATTTAGACTCATAGCAGAGGAGTATCTCAGGAAAAACCCTGCAAACATCAGGGGTAAAAATGAAATCTTTTGCTAATGAGAAAGATGCAAGTGGCATCTTCCAAGGAGCTATTAAGCTTTTCCTTTTCTGATATACCTAAAACATACCTGAGTTTGACATCACATAGTTTTGATGCTGTTTACTGTTATTAGCTGAGAGTTAAAATTCTGCTTTCTTGTTTAGTTTTCATTTCAGTATAATTTAAAAGTTGGAACTGCAGAATTTCTTAACATTGAGCAAGCAATGTTTAAATATGGCATAAAATTCTGGAGCCAGCATTTTTGGTATAAAACTTGACTGCTTGCATGGGGTTTTCTTGAATTTACAGATGAAAGAATGAGGAAGAGCTTAGCAATTGTAGATAACGTCTGCAATCTTTATATTAGAAATGCTTTGGAGTATTTAGAAAATTGTAATGACCTGAGGGGGAAAGAAAAAGATACAGTGCAAACACGGCGAGCATGTGCATGAGAACCAAGACTGTGTGTCACAGCCTGCAATGCATTTACTTTAGAACATTGATATCGTGAGTCACAGAATATCAAAATAGCTCATCACCAGTGCAGGAGAGTTTGTCAAAGCCCTGTTGCTGCTGCAGATTGCTGGAGCCTGGTGGGCTCGTCTCTTGCCCTCTGGTAAGTCGTTGCACTCGTTCATCATTGAGCAGATGAGCAGGAGGAGGAGGAAGCTCTGTAAGAAGTCAAGGCCAAGCACAGAGAGATCTGTGCCTGGGCAGAGACCAGCCTTTTGGTGGTGATTCTTGGTGTGCTGCTGTCCCACCACGAGTGCATCTGCTGTCGTTGATAACATACTACTTTTTAATACACCAATGTCTATGAATGAATTTGGATGGATGAAGGAACTGATCTGTTTTCAGAAGTTACTTATGTTTTTGTTCACTCAGTGATGCCCACATGGCATATTTACATATACTTATGTACAGCTCTGTGCAAGGTTAAGGAGGTTACATACACTTCAGAAGGTTAAGGTTCATTATTCCATCATCCATTGTGTCATCTGGCATGGAATGCAGGAAATAAAATAGATTCATTTGCATTTTCCTTAGAAATACATACATTGAGGTTTTTCATTTGTTTTTTTTTTTACTCTTAAGCAAATGATGTTTCCATGAGCTTTCTTTTAATGCTCAGAGCTGTGCAATCCAGAACATAAAAGGCAGAAGAAGAAAAGCTTAATTGTTTAAGCTCTTCATGTGCTGTGCGAGATAATTATAGTATTAAACAGCTTATCCTGATGCCTTTCAGAATCTCAAAGGGAAAGGTAACCTCTTAAAAGATAAACTTCTTTTTCATGTCAACTATATTTCTTAAAACATTACTCCTTTTAATACAATTTAAACTACGTATTGATCAATTAAAAAACTTACATTTTTGCATATGTTTATTTTAATTTATGAATTGTGCAATGAAATGAGCTTAAATTACAGTATAAATGGTGCTTTTTAAAGAAACAAGAGGTGTCCTTGCTAATCTTAGGACACTATATTCACAAGTCAATATTGTTCTGACATGGTTGGTTTCAAAGATATGAATTAAATACACAGTTTATTTGTTAGATTCCAGAAAATATGAGGCCTGGTCCAAAACCTGTGGAAGTCTTCAAATTTTTTCCTGGCATCTGTCTTGAACACTCAGGCAGGTTATTTTATTATCATCAACAGAAAATAAATAACTTGTCATTTTGAGTGAATGACATTTTTTTTGCATTAGTTTGGCTCCAAGTATATTAAGAATCAGATTTCTCCATTTCTTACAAAGTTGACCACTATAGTGTCTGATCTTTAGTCTGCTCACATTAGAATTATTTCCATGAATTCATAAGGATAAAGTTTGCAGATATCAGACAAACAAAACCAAGACCTGAAAGGGTATGAAAACATCTTTATCAAAACCAAATGTATCCATTAGTTGGCAGTTTTGTAATTTGAATTTGCTTTGTATACATTTGCAAGATAACTGTATTCAGAAAAATGTTATTGAGGGGTCATTCTTAGAACAGATATTAGCAAGTATCTCAGCATACTTTTAACCAAGCCTCATAGTATTTACATGAGATAGTGGGCTTTGTTTCCTCATTTGGTAGAGATGTTGAAGACTAAGGCGAAGAGGTTAAGTGACTGTGAAATACCATTTGAAAGAAAGTTGACTCAATTGTCTCCCTTTAAGGTAGGGGAATTAATGGAGACAAAACACGGGGTAGGATTCAGACGGACAATATTCTTCTTTGTCATATTTTGAGTTGCTTTAGTTTTGTTTTGCCCTCCTTTAAAAATTCTTGAGTAAACTGCTTGGATTGTATTCTGGCTTTGTTGAAATTGATCTTGAAATTTGAATTGCTATAAATTGTATAGGAAATGCAAATATAAGGTTTGAAAATGCATTAATAAGTTATTATCTGTTGAGGTATTTGGACTTTTTTTTTTTAAAGCTTTCTGTTGTCCTGTTCTATTTTTATTCAGTGGGTGTTGAAAGCAAGTGATGCTTAAATGCACAGTTGATCTAAGTGTGAAATGTTCCTGATAGCTGCATTCTTGCTGGAAGGAACAGAACGATGACCTGTGCGTGGTGACATAACTGTGTGGTTTAGATTCCAAAATCGCCCAAAACCTTGTCTTGGTTTGCCTAGCTATTCATTGAAATTCGCAAGTACAGTATTGACCGTGTTCTCAAAAGACAAGTTGAAAATTTGTCCTTCAAAGATTGAAAATAAATCTAAAATAGATCTAACATAGACACTATTTAAATGAAAACATGGTAGCTATCTTGATGGTACAAACTTTATAACCCTTAAAAAGCAAAAGTATGTAGGATTTTCTCCATGTTTCTATATGTCTTTCTTTATGTCTCTTTCCTCCTAGCCTTGTTTCCTCCTGGCACTGATGCTCTAATCTTCATTGCTTTGTGAAAGGGATCTCCTCTGGTAATAGCTGAAAATAAGAGCTGCTTTGGAGATCATCTGGGATTAATCTCGCATCGTATTTCTTTACAGCTCAAACTTTGAGCTGCTCTAAATACATAAATTGGCCTCCAATGAGGGTCTTAGAAAGGTCAGCATTGCTAGGGACACATTTAAAATGGAATATGTGTGTGCCAGGACTGCAGGTCGTTGAAAGCTTGGATCCGTAGCAGAGGCGGATTCAGGAACGTGGCAAGCGCGGAAGTGCAGCGTGGTGCTGCCATATGGAACCACGGAGCATTCGGTGCTTTCCTGCAGTATTAGGGAATCTTTTTAACTTAAGTGTATCACATTTACAAGCCATACTTTGCTTTGATACCGACAGCCCTAAAGATAAGAAAGTACATATCCTAATAAGGAGAAACCACACTGGATTTAAAAACAGCTGGAGATAGCTTGGAATGTGGTGCTTAATTGAATAAATGTAAAAGAATTACTTTGTTCTTTTATGTTGCTTTGTAATAAATTCTTTTAAAAATAAATTCTTTCCATTCAAGGATGATAAGGAGCAGTTGGTAGCAGTATCATAACTTTTAGCATATTTGCTCTTGCTGTCCCTCCTCCTCCTATGAGGACAGTAGAATGGTGACACTGGTGACACATCCCCAAACTGTTTTCCCCTCAAAGAATGTTTTCTATCTTCTACTTTAGAACGTTAAACATGAAATTCTGTATTGTCAGGACCATCATGTGATAAAATACGCAACCACAGACATTGTTTTTACTTCTTCATTTTGTATAATTTTCTGGTTAAAGCTCTGACGTATTTTTTGCAATTCAGGGTACGCATAATGTTTCCAGGCTTGTATCCATTCCCTTTGTTCCACTTGCTACCCAGAAGAAAATACTTCCATTAAAATTTTTAAGTTACAAGTCTCTCTATTTTTCCTGTCTTGTTATCTAGCTGAGGAAAGAATCTTCACTCCATTGGTCTTACATATTCAGTAAAATTTAAAAACAATATTGATACTTTTTTTCTTGTATTTTGTGCTTGAGAAGCCTTTCAGTGGGTATTACTGGAGTAAGGTGTCTCTAAATGTTTCTGCATCTGCCTATGAGCTACAAAATCTGATCTATGCAAGAGATTTTCTGAAGTGCTCATCTCTGTTCTCAGTGCTCCATTTCATTAGTGGATATTAAATAATTAAGTGCTTTGAGAGCCTTCAGAATGAACTGGATAGCATAAATGTAAGATAAAAAAGCCCACTTTCTGAATTAACCAGTGTTTTTAACAGTGCTCGTTATGCAGTACTTTGAATAGCAGCCTCCGAATAATGCAAACTATGCAGCACAGAAACATAAAATCCCGGGAGTTGAACACGTGCTCTATAGGAGGTAGTCAGATGATTACCTAGCCTGTTTTCTTCATTAAGTCTCTTAGAAACAAATTCTAATCAAAGATTCTTCTGTGGTTTGGGGTTTTTCAGATTTTTTTTTTCTTTTTGGTATTCCTAGAACTTTCTTAGCATCTCTGGCGAGTTGTAGAATATTTGTTTTCCAGATCATTTTGTGAACCTTTCCACTCATTAAAAGCTAGGGAAGTTTAGCTTTTATTTTGGGACTTGCAAAAAAAACCACGAAGCATGTGGAGATGTAGGAGAGATTCAACTGAGATCTTCTAGATCAGAAACTTGGAAACTGGTATCTTGATTCCGGAAAAAGGAAAGGCTGAAGATAAACTACATGGAAATCATATTAATACTACTCTTAAGAAGGCTGAAGTGGGGGGCAACTGTTTCTGTAGGTAGAAGGACACTTTTTTTTTTTTTTTATTCTAATGCATGTTGTAAGAATGCTTGGAAAGCAGAAGATGCAAGGATCTCAATTTGAGGAATGATAATAATCTTATTTTAGGCAGATTGATTTGATCAAACTTGATTGATTTTTAAGGTTTAATATGTTTGCAAGCATTTTACATGAAATTACTTACATTCTGAAACCGCTGAAGAGATTTAAGAGGGACTGCAGTCTGCTGCAAGGAACAGTGCTATGGGAAGCGCTATTTTAGAAGATTGTGTGAATAAAAAGTTTCTGTGAGCATTTGGAAGACAATTTTAATTTGACTGGCTAAAGTTATTTCTGTATCTGTTACTGATTTAGAAAATATATTAATTTTGTTTTTGACTAGATGGGACAGTTCTGTATCATGTATATAGTGTTAGGAAGATAACGCGTACATGTTTGAAATGTCATTTAAATATGTATGCATAAACGTGTACCTGTTTTAAATGTCATTTTTTGGTTCTTAATTTTTCAGAAAAAAAGCTAAGTAAATTTATTCTGTTCTTTTTTTATAACTTTTCACTATTTGTTTTCCTGCATTCTTTGTTACGCTGCAATATAATCTGTTTTAAGCTATAGAACAGTGATGTCTTCTGTTTTTATTTCTATCATTTTATCTGGGAAATACTGTCTGGTCAAGTTCTGTCTATAAGTTTGGATTGGTTTTATACTTTGAGTTGAAAAAGAACAGATACACATTTGAACACTTTTTGATCAGGTGCCTGTTTCAAGATCTGCCTCTTGCATTTGTGGTACTACATGTACAAATGCACATGGAGAGAGAATCACTGCTTAGAGGGAAGTTGGTGCTTGCACACATCACACCTAACCTTTGAATACACAGCAATTGTTATTCTCCACAGCATAAATCTACCTGACATTGAAGCACTAGTTGCTGTTATCTTGAAGACAATTACCCTGTCTAAACTACCATTAGTGTTACCGCTGACTTCAGTGGGATTACTAGGATAATAGAACGTGTGAATTTGCCAGGTAAAAGATCTGTAATTAAAATGAGCATATGATCTGAAAGATACTGATATTGTTATTTCTCACAAACCCTGGAAACAATTGCCAATAATTGTTTGGAATATCAAACTTTGTTGCTAATATAGTTTTTTTATATATATATATATGTGTGTGTGTGTGCGTGTGTGTTTGTGTATATGTGTACACACACGCACACACACACACACACATGCTTACCAGGCACAGGTATATTTGCTAGCCAGTATAAATCCAAAAATAACAGGTGAAACATGAACTCAACAGCAAAATCATGCAAGCAGCAAATTTCATTTGAGGTATTGTCTTTGCTAGAGATACCAGAGAAATATTCTGTAATTGTGGAAAGAGAGCAGGAGAGAGCAGAGGAATAAAGGCAGCGTGTCCCATGGCAGAGGACGTGGCGAGGTGGGGAAGGTCAGGGCTGGCTTGTTGACTTCTTGTTTTTTTAAAAGATGCATAAAGGATTTTTTTTTCCTCCTGTTTTTATATGCCTTTTTTAAAAAAAAAAGTTTCAGGTTCCCAGGAAGATGATGTTTTATGGATAGCCATGGCAGGCACTCATCAGATCTGGGCGCTAATGTTAGAAGATGGAAAACTACCAAAGGGAAGGTAAGCAGTTTTAATGAGAGACATAAGGAGTTGCTGTTTGTTTGATAAATAGCCTTCAAACCCCAAAGAGAGATAAACACATTAAACTCAAAGTAATTTTCCTCAGCCTGTACTTAGCTTGAAGTTTGCTGATTCTCTTCAGGCTTAAAAGGCTTCTGCACTTGAAGTCTGTCTGTTTGGGGTTCCTTTCCCTACATAAGTTAGATGAAAAGGAACATGCTGCTTTTGCTATAAACCCATGACTTGGTAAACTACATTCATATAACTGGATGTTGCTTTTCATTGCTTATGCTGAATTCTCCAATGATGAATGAATGATGAATAATAATAATGATGAATGATGGGATAAAAGCACAGAGGAAATTCAGATAATTCATTGTGCGACAGTACAGTTGTTCATGGCTCACGTACTTTTCCTGTAGCTTCAGTTTATACATAATATCTGCAGTGTTTCATACTTATTTGTGAACGTGGATGCCGTTTTCCTTCAGTGATCTAAAGAAAGGAGTCTGCATTCGATTTGCTGGGAGTGGAAATGAGGAGAACAGAAACAACGCGTACCCGCACAAGGCTGGATTTGCGCAGCCTTCAGGGCTCTCCCTGGCTTCTGAGGATCCCTGGAATTGCCTTTTTGTAGCCGACAGCGAGAGCAGCACCGTGCGAACAGTCTCTCTGAAAGACGGAGCCGTGAAGCACCTTGTAGGAGGAGAGAGAGACCCACTGGTAATCACTGCAACCTTCCCCACACTGCCCTACTAATATTCCTCGAGCCTGACCTGGAAGAGCCACTTTTGGGGTGAGAGGGTAAATGAGTTTCCATGGCCATTCATTGCTTCACTTTGCTGCTTGGAATGCCAGTGTGTGGCAGTCGTGGTGCTCAGCTGTAGTGCAGGTTGTACCTCCAGGGATTCACTTATAAAACAGCCAACTACAGCTGGCATTGCCTCTTTTGTAAAGTCAGCTGTATTTATATTAATAACCCAACTGTCCTCATCTCGATTTCTATGGTCAGTGTCCATAGTTCCCAGTTCTCAGTATCCTTGTTTTGAAGTTGTCTTGTTTTGCTTTTAGTCAGTTATTTCCATTTAATTGTAATCGTTTAAGTTTGTCAGCACTGAATGATCAAATTTTAATTTAATCACATACTTCTTTAGAATTTGTTTGCCTTTGGTGATGTGGATGGAGCAGGCATAAATGTAAAGTTGCAGCATCCCCTAGGAATAACATGGGACAAGAAAAGAAAACTGCTGTATGTGGCTGATTCCTATAATCATAAGGTAAGCATGTAGGAGCCTATAGCACACCATTTTACAGCTCTTAGAACTATGAGAGATAATTTTAGGAACACGGGAAAATTGTATTTGAAGGAGATGAAGAAACAAATTATATTACTTCTTTTGTGGGTTCCCTTCTGTTCCTTCCCTTGAGGGTCTTTCTCTTGACCTCTTTTTTTTCTTATCACCTGTTGTACACCTGTGATGGCCAGTTTGATACTGCAGATTTGCTAAAACTTGTAGTCCAAAAGGACTTGCTTTTAGATTTCCTTAAAAAGGCCGTGTAGTTTTTGAGAAGAAATATTGAGAGTTGCTCTTATGTAAGAAGTCATTCAGAGTTAGGGAAGGTTGTGTTGTGTGATTCTTCTCATGTGATGTGAAGCTTTTATGTCTACCAGTTTGTTAACATTTACCTTGATTAAATGCATTAAGGAAAAAAGTTTTATTTTCATTTGAAGGGTAAAATATATACCCTACCAATTTTTTTAATGCTTCAACCGTTTTGCACACATTTCCAGAAAGGATGCAATGTAAGATAAACATACCAGTTGACACACTGCAGAGCACAGGGGTGGGTAGTGTAGAAATGAAAAGAGAACACTAAATAGTGACCAGTAAAGTCCATCAGGGAAATCGAGGAGAAATAATGGAGGTATTTTTTGTTAAAGGATGATATCCTAGCCAACCACATATTTTCAAGGATAGACACTTGTTAGCTAAGGTACTCAACGTTAATGCTGGCTTCTGAAAGTGTTGGGCATAATATAGAAGCTTTCAATACTGGTAGCTTTTTTCCTCAGATTGATTTGTTTGTTTCTTTATCTTAGATTAAGGTTGTAGATCCCAAAATGAAGAACTGCGCCACCCTGGCAGGCACAGGAGAAGCAACCAATGCTACTGCTTCCAGCTTCACAGAGGCAACTTTTAATGAACCAGGAGGTTTGTGTGTTGAGGAAAGTGGCCGCTGGATGTACGTTGCAGACACAAATAACCATCAGATTAAAGTGCTGGATTTGGAAGCAAAAATTCTTTCCACGGCAAGTAGTGTTTATTAAGCATGCTAATACTGGTGTTTCTTGCTATAAATTATTATTACAGGCTTTGGTAAATGGTATATAAAAGTCAGACAGCTAGAGATTTTTTGGTATAATTTTTATATTCACAAATATTTTGTGGCAAGACATGTTTTGGCAAACAAACATTGCTTGTTAGTGCCTTTGTTGTAAGACTTAGCCTTGGGAAAGGCTGCTTTTGCTTAGAAACGAAGTGATGGGACTCTATAAAAGAATACAGAAATATGAACTGTCTTAAAAAACAACTGCACTGTTTTATACTATGAACAGGATCTCATGAGCCTTTGCTCTTTAGAATGAGTAGAAATTGAAATCAGTTACCGTATCATGTAGTTAAACTGTAGAAGATGATTTTGAGAGCCCATCCTTGAGGCGTGATATGTAGATAATCAAGTTATCTTCAGGACACTTCAAATTATGAAGTTATAATTGAGTTTTCTTCAGGGTCTCATTTATGCCAGATTTCAGCTATTCTGCATTTACTACTGTGTGATGTGCCCTGCTGCCCAGTGAATGCAAAGCACCTGGCTCCTCATGCCTTGTGTTTCTGTCTAGATCACCTTGCAATATTTTGTGTTTCTTTTTGCACGTTATTTTTACTTTATCTTATATCTGTTGACATTGTTATTTCTAATTCTTCACCTGGATGTCTATTTAATTATATCCAGTGGATTATTAAGATAAAACAAATAACACAAATATAGTTTGCAACAGTGAACTGGAGAGCAATATCCTTAATATCCTTAGGCTATTTAATATGGTTACTTTTGAGAGAGGAGAAATGCTCTCACTGTTTTTCAACCCTTGTGAGTTGAAAAAAAAATGAATTTCTAAATCAGAAATCTTCCAAATCTTTTAAAATTTTGGTACCATAAAGTCTTATTTTTACTATTACAGTGCTTAACTTTTGAAGCTTACTTTTAAATAGTGTCTAACTGTTAATATATGCAATGCAAAATTTCTCTTGAGCTTTCAAGCTATCGAATTAAAGCTGTTTTCAGAGTTAAGCACTGCTGTCTTGACTTATACCAGATGAGAGCAAAACAGCTTTGAATTCTTGTCCATTTTATAATGACTCTATCCTACCATTTTCATGCAGGTAGGACAGAAAGGACAAAGTATGTTTGTCTAGGTTTAAATTTTCGTATAACATCCTGAGAAATAATCCTTTGTTTTGCTGTGTAATCTCATGGTTAGGATCTTATATTTTATTACCTGGGGGTGCAGATAATACCAGATACAGAGAACATACTTGTGACGTTCATTAAACTAAAAATATAATAAAACTGTTAACATTTTAAATTTAAGTATAGTGTAACTAGTGGAAACTCTTAAGAGGTAGACTTTGTAATTTCAATAGTGAATATTATTTTTCTCTTTCATATAGTCACATATCAAATTTATGCATTTTCAACCTTTTAAAAATCTGTACTGTCCTTTCTGTCAGCACAGCAGTAGTGTTACATTCTGTTTTGACTTGCATCGGTTTTCCTAGTCCATGTCAGCACTGAATTTGTGATTGTATTGTGCTCTACAGCACAAATAGAAAAAATATTTTGTTTTATTTCTGCTGATAGTTGCCTATCCTGAACCCAGGAGCATATGATATTCCAGATCATCATTCTGTACAAAGTGATAAAAGAGCAAACCTTCCAAAACTGCCTAAATCTTCACCAAACATTCAACTTCCTTCACTGACTGTAACTCCCGGCCAGAGAATTCAATTTCTGTTAAAGTTGACCCTTCCTCCAGATACAAAACTGAATGAAGAAGCACCAAATTCCTGGTTCATCACAGCAGAAGGTAAGTTGTTTGTGTTGTCCACAGCAGTTGAACAAGAACAGATAAAATATGAAGTGTATCATATCATGGCATGCCTGTAACACAAGGGATCTTTATCTCATGGACTTAAAATGTACCTTACAGGCCTACAGGTGTCTTATATTTAGAGAATATTTAAAGTTGCTATATTTAACAGTTGGGAAGATTAAGGAGTAATTGATAGTGGCTGGTTTTGCCTGAATGAACACATGCTACACTGGCTTTTTCAGGATTGCTTGGGACAGACTGCCCGTGGGGGCTGGCAAAGATGCTGCTCCTGGAGGAGTCGGGTGTTTTGGTTGTTAGGTCGTCCACTTCTCCTCTCTGGCTAGAAAAGATTATCCCAGATCTAGTGTCTATTTTTAGAGGAAAGCTGACCATTAACCTGTCCATTAACCTGTCCGATTAATGTAAGGACCATTAATCGTCCTAAAGAAGGCTCTTTATTTATTTACTTATTTATTTATTTATCTATTGCGTTTGTTTTTTTCTCCACTCTTCTAAGTGGATAGATGTATTTTCATCTAACTACTCTGAACCTGCTTGTTCATAGTTGCATATTTCAACTTGAATATTTCTGTACCAAGACAAATGTTCTTATATCAGAGGTATTTTTTAATGTCAAAAAATCAAAAATGTCTGGTCTTGATTACCGTAAAGTGAGAATAATAATATCCCATGTCACAGCAGTGTTGTGAACCTAAATTAATCAGTATCTCAGCTCTTAAGAATTTGAAAAGAACACGGAGAACATGTTCTTATGGCCTGTGACTGGAGTGGTCTAATTCCATCCATCACTGCCATTCTTCCACTGGAGATTACTGTGCCCATAGCATAACTGGCGGAATGGAACATGTGAGCATTCCCTAAAATTTCCTTCAGTACAAAAATAGCAAGGTTATCTGAAGCTCCTTCTTGGGCAGAGTGACCATTAATGAGTGTTTGGAGACAGTGTTTTCCAGTGTTCCAGCTGTACCCAGAAGGGAACGTCTCTCAGTGCCCTCCAAAGTACCGTGTGAGAGCCAATATATATAAAATAACCCACATGTTTTTCAGATGCTTTGTGTGAAACAGTTTTTCCTTTTTATTGATTCATTTGCTTTAACACGTTTACACTCTAGGAATAAATTTTTCATCTCACTAGAAGGTCAGTGCAGCTAAAAGGTATCCAGTACTGTGCCCTGTGTGCCTGCCATGTAGTAGTGTTTCTGGGGATGAAGGGAAGGCACTTAGCATGCAGATGCTGAGTAAAAAATCTAAACATTATGAACGTATTTGCTGTTAGTCTCTAGGTTTCCTACAAGTACGTGATACTGTGGACAGAGCTGTTACTTCTAGGAGGGACTGAAAAAGCTACCCACTAAGTTGATGCAGAGCAATAGAAAAATGACTGTTTAGAGCTGCTAAACAGTTTAAAAATAAAATTAAGAAAAAGCCTCATTTGCACCTTAGTTTTTGTAGAGAAAACACACGTATTTAAACTGCTTTCACTCATTTGTAGGACTGCATTGGAAAACACTATTTCAAAGATCTGCTCTCTGTTCCAAACTATTTATGCTGTTAATAGTCATCAGTGCATGCAGATACAGCTAAACAGTTACAAAGCTAAACTTCTGTCTCTTCACTAGCCATGTGTTGGCCAGCTTTTGAAGAATCTTTATATCCATATAGTAGCTCAGTTAGATGGGTTATTTTTAAAAATCCAAAAGTAATCTAGAGCACTACAGTTTATTTGTACACCTTGTGGTTTGAGGAAATTTTCATGCCATTGTGTCCTCAGAGAACAAATAGACTCTTTCCAGGAGCATCAGTGTACTTTTTGGCAAAGAAAAAATCTCCAGATGTTGTTGAAGTGAGGAGATAAGTCATAGTTTCAAGGGTTAGTAAAACTGCAGAATGTGAGCAACTGAAATTCAACAAGCCATTTCAGGCTCTCATATTCTAGAGCCAACTTGTAGTTATTTGCTGAAAAATGCCAAAAAGAGCACTTCATCCATCTCACTTATGGCAAAATACAGAGTGCAATGCAGTGAGTTTGGTGCATTTATTGTACAATTCATTTTTTAGCTCATGTCCTCTTAAATATTTAAATAAATGTGAAACTCAGGTCTCATTGAATCAGACTGAACATTACTAAGTTAGAGCAACACACTTCTGAAGCCAACATTTGTTTTTGAATTGTTCTGAAGTACCTGCATTTCTGTACGTTTATGGCAGTCACCTTGCCTTGAGTAATAGGCCTTTGATACAAATCTGTAACAGCCCATTAATTTAAGGAGAATTTATACTTACATATTGCAGAATTTATGCTTAGCTATCACAGAATAAACTTTAATCTTCTTTTTAGAGCTTGTAGAACAAATTGTAGATGCATTGCGTTTAGCTGAGGTGTACTTCTTAAAGCAAAGCTACGGATCCTTCCACCTTTAAATGAATACCAAAGAAACATTTATAGATTGCTTTTCCTTTTTCTCTCTGACTGACTGGAAAAAAATAGAATTTCAAAACCCACGTTGTCTGGTAAATGAAATTAATGCTTTCTATAGGTTTTAGAGACGTTGTTGAATGTCCTAATGATAAAACCTATATATTTTTTTTTCTTTTACAGATAATACATGGTTGCTTTCAGGACAGAGTGTGTCTGGAGGAATTAAGGATGTTTCCTGTCAAACTCGCATTCCCTTTCAGCTCCCCAGTAGCTGTCTCTCAGCTGAAGCAACCCTGGCTATCATCGCGTGCCTCTATTATTGCAGCAAAGAGAGCAGTGCCTGTATGATGAAAGGAATCTCGTTCAGTCAGCCTTTG
This sequence comes from Nothoprocta perdicaria, assembly GCF_003342845.1. NCBI lineage: Eukaryota > Metazoa > Chordata > Aves > Tinamiformes > Tinamidae > Nothoprocta > Nothoprocta perdicaria. The sequence continues at coordinate 6,210,657 of NW_020455976.1, forward strand.
CAGATAGCTAATACAAACCAAGGTAGCTTGACTCAAGTTGAACTGACATACACGTTTTAACTAAACAACCCAAAGCTCATTTCATACTTTATTTTAGTGTCCAGTGTTTCTGTAAGAGAAAGCACAAGTAGATGACTTCTCTGCTGCTCATTTTCCTACAGCTTATGAAGAAGTTAAGAAATAACATAGTTGATAAAGTGGAGTTTTTCACAATTTAACATGAAAATTTAGGATCATCACCTCAGTTCTTGTCATGCTGTAGCAATGATAATATAGTAACAGTGTAGATTTTGTTGCTGGTTGTGAATATGCTGGATGTTTGCCATTCTGAGCAATGAGCAACCAATTCCGAGTGCTCTTTTGGAAGAAGCAGTATTGCTTTGTGAGGTCTGTAATAAGGTCTTTGCACTGTGCACACTGTAAAACAGCTAGATCCTTTTGGACTAGCAGTTAGAAATTCCTTTCATGCCCTTAACTTTTAACAGAATGTCACAACCAGTGCTTTCTTCTTCCAGGTTTTAAAAGTTATGGTTTTTATTTTTCAGTGTTGGCATTTATAACACATGTACTGAAAACATACCTTAAACTAGGTGCAGCTCTAATTTTATGCAAACTGTGTTTTACTTAACTAGCTAAATATGACTGCCTTATATCAAAAACAATTTCATGAAAATATAATCTGTGAAAGGAAATTTTTAAGTTCCTACAGAAGCATTTCATACTGTTTTCTAACAAAGAATGTGCCTCTCTAATGTGTATATAAAAAAAGTCAGAGTTTCTGTGTTATATACCCGTTTGCATTTTATAGAAAATTGTAGATAATGATTGAATATCTAAACTACAAAAATTAAACATCAGCCATTTCAAGCAGGAGAATCACTTTTCCCTCCAGTTCTGTAGCTTCTATATAAAGACCTATTTCAAGACTCCTGTCTTGCAAACACTTTGATGATGAATGGTATCATACTCTTGAAATCTAATTCAAAGCCTTCCAAGTCATTTGTTACAGTGGCCTCTGAACCAGAACATGTGTTTATTGATGGATTACATTTGCATTCACATTCCTGTTTGTGGGATCTGAGCTTTTGCTAGTAAACTGTTATTCTAAGCTTTACTTAACAGCCTTTAAAACTGCATTCCAAAACTGCCTTTGCTGTTTAGATCTTGTGTAAGTAAAATCCTATCAGTTTTCCATAGGATATAACAGGAGTACTGCAATGTGTGCAGATTTTGTACATGAATCAGTAGGACTTCCAGTGGCCTTTAGTGATACTTGGATTGGGCTCTGTGCTTATATCACAAGAACCAGTTCTAAGAAGATGAGTTTGTCCTAATTTTGAAGATAAACTTTTACACACCTCGTGAAGCACAGTAGTGAAAGAATTAAATAGCTGCTTATAAAAAACATGCCATTTTTCCTGGCATCTGTCAGGAAATCCGCAGTATGATTGGTTGTTGCTCTTTCCTACTCAAAAGCTGATTGAAATGTTGATCATGAAGTCAAGAGGCTTTTGTTTTAAGGAAACCATACAGGCTTGTGTTTTTTCCTTCCATTGAAATGCCAGCCAGTCTGCGGGTTCTGTGCTACCAGAAATGATAACTATCTCACCTGTCAACAAGGCAAGGCCCAAACTATTATTTTTCTTGTGTTTTTTTAAGCAGCTTTTCTAATTTAGCCTTTCAGATCACATCTTTTGAGGAACAAGAAAGCTTTGCTGATCTGTTCAGTTTGTAAATGCTGTTTGAAAGATGAAAGCAAAGAAACTGATCAGTGCATTTACCATTTTGTTACATTTTAGTGCAACTCCTTCTTTCTTAAATACATTTTGTTTAACTTTGAATGGTAGCCAGCAAGCTTTAGATTAGCTTCCAACTAGCTCTTACATTTTCTATTGGTTACTAGGGGGGAAAAAAATAAAAACACTAGTTTCAGGAGTTCAAACTAATTGAACTGTTGCTGTTGTCTTGAGTATGTCAGTTGGCTGATGGATTTGTTATAAATAACTACAGTTATTTTATATTAACCTGTTTCATTTGGACAAGGTAATCAAATCTTACCCATTTAACTTCCTACATTCAAAAAACCGATTAACATCAAGATGCCTGTTGCCTTAGTGGCACTTTCTAACGTATTACTGAAGAGAGGGAAAAATTGTATGCCTAACTTTTATTTAAATATAATATGTAATATTTAAATATAGTATTGTAGGTATGCACATTTGGATAGAAAACCTGTATAAAGGTGTGCTTAAGGGTCACAGCTGTTTTATTTTTCAAGTCACAACTTGCAGTTACTGTATATGCACACTCGGAACCACTGTAACTTTCCTGGGAGAGAAGGTGAATAGACAATAGGAAAACTGTTGAATAAACATCTAGCTGAAGTCCAAGATCACACTATAAAGGACCTTTAAATATTTAGTCAAATTTTAATAATTGTGTTCCAAGGAAAACAGTTTTTGCTTAACTAGTGAAGGGCAGGAATATATGCGTTTGGACCATTTTTTTCTTTCTCTTTTAAATTTTCACATCTTGCAGAATGAACTGAATCATATATTACTCTAGGGGAGGTAGAAATTGTAAACAAATTGGTGATGCTAGCCCAGCACTAAAAGCTTTTTCATTAAATTTAATGACTATTCTCTATTTCCCTCAAAGCACATCTTTTTCAAATGAGCTTTGTAAAGATATTATATCCTTGGTACAGCTTCACTTTCAGCCAAGTCTGAAGATGTTCCTCGCTGCTATAATGTCTTTATGCTAAAAATAGCAGAAAACAAAGGCAGAAGATGAGATTCCATCTCAAGAAGACACAGCACCTTTTATTTATGGAGAAAAGCTCTATGTTCAATCCCCCCTTGATCCTTCCCTCTCCCTACCTTTGATTTTCCTTGAAACATCCCATAGTAGGTTTGAACTTGTCCTCAGGCCCATTAACACATCCCAAAACACAGTCCCAAAATGTTTTCCGTGCTGCATCCTGTGGTAAGTCCTACATCCCTGTAGGCGATGATCTCTTTAGAGCATGAGAGAGTTTTCCATCCCTGGCTCATCTCAGTGCTTCGCACGGGAAGGGTGCTTGATCCTTCTCCTTTGTAGGCTGTCGAGTAGCTGATTCTCAGTGTGCTGTCTTCGTTTGATGAAAAGGGTTACGCTCCCACTGCTTCCTTCAGGGTTTACAAGATGTTCCTGCACTAAAGCAGCAGGTGCCATGAGCATAACCAAACAGAAGAGCTGACACAAGCTGCAGCAGTCTCAGTTAAGGACCAGAAAGGATCCTCCAAGTAGAATTCACAAAATTGGACAGTGCTACTGCAGTGTCACAACACAGAAAGATCAGATGTACTGATAGCTGCTAACTGTTTGTATCATAATTTAGTTCCTCAGTGTTTCCTGCTATAAAAACCTTGGTAGGGCCCAGGCTGCTATGGCCCAGCACTCCCAGACCTTACAGTAAGGTAAGGTATTTAAGGCCTCATGAAATCATGTCTTTCTGCTCACTTCTGTAGGTTTTACATATGTGCAGGCCTTAAAATATCAAACAGTAGGAAAATATAGTGAATGTGTAGTCGTGGCTCCAGTGTATGATGGAAACAAGTTCAGGGGCATTTGCAGTTTCTAGGGCTAATGTTTACTTTGCTAGAACGGATTCTCTTTTTGAAGGAATGCATAAAAAGTACCAGAAGAGAACTTTTTAGGAATTGTATTTAATTATAATATGATTTTTTTAATTGGAAAAAAATAATGCTCTTTCAAAGAGGGAAATAATAGCTTTTTTTATATATAGTTTGATTTCAGACTTTTGTTCTTTTTCAGGGGTAAGTCATTCAGTTCATTTAGTTATTGACTATTTAAGTAAATATAGATATGTACTTGACTGTGCAGTTGCAAACGCTCTTAAATTTTGGGGTCCTAACAAGATTTATTAAACAGATGAAGCACTTGTTAGACTTTGTAGCATTATGAGTTTTTAGCTGGAAAGATCTTGCAAATATCTCTGCTGTTGTCCACTAAGTTATTATAATCTTATTCTTAACATTTAAAGATCACTGTTACTCATTAACACTTACCTCAGAGATACATTGCAGCTGGGCTCCCACACAAGCATGTGCATAAACTGTGTGTTTCAGCAAATAATATATATATAATTCCTTAAAAAATGAAGTCTTCTTTCTTACATAGCACGTAGCAGATGTTCTAACAGGTCTCCACTCAATTCTGCCAGCAGAATTGTTCATATAATCAGTTAAAATAACTAATATGTTAGCAAAATTTAGGTGTTTTAAGTGAAGTTTGATTATTTTCATTGAATTATTTTTTCTAGGGATTAATTGAGTGTGTTTTTCTCCAGCTAGAAAGCTGGAAGGATTCTGACAGTTAGTTACGGGTTGTAACTTTTACAGTCATTGCAAAAGTGGGACATGATTATGTTGAATTATTGCAGCACGTCTGTCTTTGTATTCTACACATCATAAATATAGACAAAGTATTTATACTCATATTTATACATTCAGTTATGTTCACATAACCAACTTGACCACTGTCCTCCCTCAGGACTACCTGTTCCTATGTGTTATTGTTTCTGTACTATCGTGCGTGGAATCACCTCTTGTTGAGTATCCAGTTTCCAGGCTTATTTTGTCCTCTTGGTCACGGGGTTGCTAGGGATTTTGATGGCTCTCATTTTCAGGAAATATTGATGTCACAGAAAATACTTCGATGTTAGGTGATTGGAAAGATTAGCTTGTTTCATAATGCAGATTTTCCTTAATTATTACTGGGGGTTGATATATTTGTATTGCAGTTTGGGTTGTGTTGTGTAGAAGTCTTGGATGTAATTGGGGGCTCTCTGTGCAGCAATAATTACTGTTATGATTATCTGCTGTACCTCTTCTTTACTCACTGCTTTCAAGCATACCAATTGCAGCCCCAGGACTAATTAAAAAAAAATAGAAGTATTTTTCAAATCTTGCCTAGTTTGTTTGCAGCACTGAAAAATTTAAGGAAATGCTGCTTGTAAGAATCTGTTCTTAAGTCTATCTTAATTTAATGGATTTTAATGATTTGTACTCTGCATGCCTCAGAAGAACAATATTTTCCTTTTTGAGTAAATATTTAGAAACTCAACCTGTCTGATTTATGAAGTTGGCAGACATGGTAGTAAACAAGATAATTATTCCCAATGTGATTTTACGTTAATGTTTTTAAAAATAGGAGCTTGTTCTTCAACCATTTGTTCAAAGTGAAATACCTGCTTTTGAACTACTGAAATACCTGCTTTACAACTACCCATTTCATTGATCTGTCTTGAGCGTTGTCTGTATCAGATGATTGACGTCCAAATTAAAAAATTTGGAGTTGATAGTAAATGTGGAGGAACAGAACTAGTAAATGTTTTGTACATTTAAATGTTTAACTTCCAATTTATGCAATATCACTTAAAAAGGAGTATTAATGAAAGAATTTTTTCCCATGTAAATCATTGTACATCCATTAAAACCTGTAATGGATCTATTTCATTTTATAAGGGCACTAATAAAGAAAAATGAGGTCGCTGTGAAACTGTGCATAGAATCCTGGCTCTCCAGGGTTAATAAGAAATAATCTTTTGGGCCTCAAACCAAAATACCACATTTTCATTATATCATGATAACTGAAGGAATTATCAGTGCCTTACTTAAAAATATTTGAGTGCTTGTCATTACAGAACTGCTGGAATATTCTTTGGAGTATTTGTCTGACCTTCATGGTTTGTAAATGTGGAATTTTAAAAATATCTTTATTAATTCAGAAACTGTGAAAGGTTTCTGCTCCTCATTACATTTTTGAATGAAGTAGAAAGAGAAGTGTTTTCTGTTCAGTCTACTCTTATGAAGTATTTTTTTGTAAATCATTTTTCTCAGTTTTATGAACCTGCTTCTGAGACTGTTATTACATATTATGCCCACTTCAAAACACATCTGGCAGGGATATTGCAAATATCTTGCTGAAATTCTGATGCCAGTGAAATGAAGGATGAAACTTCCATTGATCTGAAAGGGTGAGGATTGTGTTACCTTAGTGTTTTGGGGATGAGAAGTTGATTTTAGTTTTGTTTTGTTTTGCTTTCCTGTTCTGCAGAACAACAAGATGATGTAAATGGCCAAGGGTTGTGCAAATAGGTGGCTATGAAGAGTCAGGTTCTCTCACTATGTAAAACCCTGTGTCTTCATTTAGGTTCTGATGCAGGGATGTGTAAAAATCCCAGCAGTTTACCACATGCATAAAGTCACATTTTAGCACATAACACCTTAATAAATACTCTATGTTGTTTATGGGGAAAAGGGGTTTTTCTTTTGTTTTTCTTTCTTGAGAACGCAAGTGTGTCATTGTGGATATTGGAATATTTTTGTTGCTGTTTGAGATATTAAACCTCTCTTTTCATTACATGTTATGCAAAGCCTTTTAAAAATATGAATATATAAAAGGTGTTTTATTTGCTGCTGCAGAATGTGCAAAGAATTAAACTGAAGACACTTCATCTACAGCTGATACAAACTGCGTAAACTGTTCACATAAGGCATTAGCTAATATAATTCTTAACAACTTGCAGGGATTAAAGTTCTTTTATTTAAAAGGTAAATGTCCTGTAATACTATGAAAAGAAATACACTGTAGAAGAAGTTGCAGCCTTTAATATCAATTCAGCAAATAAACAATTATTAAAGAATGTAATCTTTCTCTAGTAAAACCTGTTGTAAAGCTTTTTCTGTGGAAAATAAACATAAGGAATTATTTCTTTTAAGGCTTGTCTTGTCTGTCAATGTCCATGTCAATATAGATGTGAAAGTAAGGAAATAAGTTTCAAGGAAGAACTTTTCTGTGAGGGTGACAGAGCCCTGGAACAGGCTGCCCAGGGAGGTTGTGGAGTCTCCTTCTCTGGAGGTCTTCCAAACCCACCTAGATGCCGCCCTGTGGTCTGGGTGTCCCTGCTGGAGCAGGGGGTTGGACTAGATGATCTGTAGAGGTCCCTTCCAACCTCAATCATTCTGGGATTCTGTGACGGTTTTGTTAAAATCCTTTAGCTAGCAAGTACTGGGTGCTCGGCGTTCACGGGCTCGGCAGTCACGGGTCTCAGCTGCTCGTGCAGTGACCGAGGCTCTGCGAGGCAGCCTGTGGTTACGAGGGCTCCCCGGCTCCGGCCTTACCCAGCGACCGGGAACAAGAGGCCCGACATCCTTCCCTCTCTGGCAGTCGGCATGGGTCAGAGACCGGCTGCTCTGCAAAATTCAGCTTATGATGGTGGATTTCCATAGTGTCAAATTAGCTGTTTCAGGGGGTGATTCCTTACCTTGTTTCCAAAGGCAGAGGAAAGAAGCCTTTCATTTGATATTCACCAACAGTGGCAAGGTGTTTTCTCGTTATTGCAAGGAAATCTGCAGTCTGCCTCCTGTGTGGCTGAGGCCTCCGAAGGCTTCTCCCCCTACCCTGTCCTTTGACTCTGAGGTTTGGTTTGCTGAGGCTGCTCAGCATTATGACCCTGCTGCTTCACCTGTCATTTAATAGATAAATTCTATTTTTTTTCAGTCTGGCACACCAGCATTTCATGCTCACAGTCCTACCAGGACTTGCAAAGTGGTTCCTGGTGACTGTCCTATATGCTGCCTCTATGCAGTAATACTCTGCTGTGGTTATATTTGCTCTTTTGTCCTTTTCTAAGCAGAGAAATAAAGTAACTTGCATCTGTAAAAGAATAGCTTTTTAAAGTGTGGGGTTTTTTTTTTTTGAAGTATCATTTGCAAGTTGTAACTTAGTTAAATCTCTACATATTTTTGCTATCTTTGGCATTTCCTTAAATAGAATATGCAGGACTATTAATGCTCAGAGAACCTAACAACAGGTATGATATGCTTTCCAGAAATGGAACAAACATGCTATATTAAGTAGTTAGTTGATAATGAAGAGGTTGCAATGCTAAAACCAAATACTTAGCCAAATTTACCTATAGTGCCATTTCTAAGCTTCTACTAGACAGTATTATTTTTGATCTTTGAAGCTAAAGTTGCAATGATAAACAGAAAATTGTTCTAATGTTATATTTATATACTAATGAGAAGGCAGTAAGTCAGATTTATTATCTTTTTATATCACAGGGTTTGGAAAAGCATGTAGCAAAGGTCTGAGTCCTAAATCTGAGATGACTGCACATAAATACGAAGTGTTTTAAGCAAAACAAAGTACCATCAACAGTCTAGAAGTCAGGAGCAAGTGTAAGTAATAGTTACATCAAGGCCTATGCCCTTTCCCTCCCTCCTCTCTCCATGCAGACACTGACATTAATGATTTGAATAAAGCTGTAATGTTTTGCAAGTTGTTGTCTGGGGTTACAGTACTAAAGTACAGAGATAATTAAGAATGAGAGATGTAGCTGTTTTTCAGAATCTTAACGCCTCAGGCAAATGGGATCACACAAAAGAATATAAAATTAAAATGTGTCAAACAATGCATAGGAGCACCTATAATTCAATGGCAGTTCAGTCCAAGGGATAATCATTTAAACCATCATTTTTTTTCTCCTTTGTACATTTGAATAAAGAAGCTGGATTTAATTAGCATTTTGTCATACTGTTAGCAGTGCTATAAAATGCTATTGTTATTGTAGACTTGAATCAAAGGAGATGTGGCAAGTCTCAGACCATATGTGAAAGGTGCAGAGGATGCAGTGGGACTCTCAGAAAGGGAGTCTCAGTAAAGAGTGACGCAATCATATTTGCTTCACAAATTTGGAAATTGTAGAGTGAAGCATCTACTGAAACATCAGAGGAGTAATTATGAAATTAATCAGGGAATTAAAATGTTTTGTTTACTTAAAGCTGCTCAACAGATCAGTTCACCGATAGGCTTAAATTAAGAGAGTGTGTCAAATATACGAAAGAGAACTTCACCAGGAGAAGCAAAGAGAATGAATGAGGGATATACTTTTTTACAAAGATGCATCAACATTTTTTTTCCTAATACACAGAACTCGTTGATTTAAAAGTACATATATATATTTATATGTTAGTAGATAGAAAGCCTCAACAACTTTACAGCCTACTTGAAGTCTATGTAAGTATATCCCTTTTCACAAAGTTTGCTTATATGCTGGGTACCAGAGTCTTCTGCTTCACATAATCACTATGAACAGCAACTCATTCCTCTGCCTATCACAGTTTGGATCTTGCTTGCAGAAAAGCCTACCTTACTATAGGCATCTGGCAAGTCACATACATTTGTTTCTGGAGAGCAGTCTAGCTTGGATGAATCCTTAATGGTAATTGTTTTCCACTTGCTTCTAATGTGCAGAAAGCTAGTGGAGTGCCTGATTACAGCAGACAAGTAAAACTGATTAGGATTCTTTTAGATTTAATAACCACTGGAGTTTCTCCTAGTCTTGGAAGAAATTCATACTTCTGATTAAAGTCATCTCAGAAAAAGTGATAATCTGCTATTTGGAGAAATTCCCAACAAATTTTTGATGTTAACCTAGAATACATGACTATTTTTAACTGAGAAGTATTTATGGTCAAGTAAAGGAATTGTCAGAAAAAGTTATTCTATGATCGTGTTATTCTAAAGCAATTCTGACCTGTCAGCTTGACAGTAGGTTTTGAGTACTGTTTTAAGGAATGATATATCCTATCTCTGATTTTGTTAGTCAAGAAAAATAGGAAAATCCATTAGGATTAGAGTTCAATGAAGCACTTCAGTACAATATTACACATTGCATAGTACATTAAAGTCTCAAACTGGGAAGAGGTTCAGATTCTGTGATATCACTATGTGACACTGAATTCTTAGATGGGATTGATCAGGATCATTGTCTTTAGCAGTCGTGGTGGGTCACATCACAGTGAGTCCTGAACATTTTCATTGAGACAGACAGACGAGACCAGCCCTGGTATAAATTTGTGGTGATGGAGAAAGAAAGATCGTGGCTGCTATTGCCTCAGAAGACGTAGCAAGGTGAACAGGTTCCCAAGCACCGAGCCAATGTCTCTGGCCTCTCAGCTAACCCTTTCTTTGCCTTCATATCTGCTTTCAACAAGTAACTTCTCTTCAACCGTCCCATTTATGAGAAGGCCAGACATTTCATACATTTCTGATAGTATTTTCAAGAGTGCATATTATTTTGTTTCTTTTTAATGGGTCAGTAGAGATTACACATTCCTCCCAGGCAGCAAATTGGTGTATTTATTGCTGCATGGCTGGACTAGTCTCTTTAATGTTTATTGAGTTCCTCCTTTGTGACTGTCACTTGATCCTTTCCACTTTACCGCTCTCATCTGTCCTCCTAGACTTTGCAGCCCATTGAGTATCAGCTTGTAGCTCTTTTCCCTCATGAACGAGAAGTAATTAATTTTCTCTCATCTTTAAATGCATATAATATATACACACACATACGTTGCTAACCTTACTATCCCTTTCACCTTTCATGAAGTGTACTATTAACTGTAGCTTTGTGTTATACTGGTTTAGCTGGTCCCATGCTGACTACTGAAATTACTCTCAGCAAGGTTTCCAATGATCTGTTGCTCACCAAATCTCTCCAAACTTTTTAACCTGTCAGTTGCTTTAAACACATAGGACCAGTCTTTTATTTTCTGAAATCTTAATTTCTCTTTGCTTCTGTAATTCCCTGTACTCTGTCATTCTGTTTGCTTTGCAGACTGCTCTTCCATTATGTCCTTGGCTGAATAGCCCTCATCTTCCCTTTCCTCAGTTTTCTGTGGGAATTCCACTGGACTCTGTCACTGTTTCTTCCCTCTTCTCATTCCATAGTTAGTATTGTACAGTGTTCTACTGTCCTTCAGAACTTTGTCTTTCCATCAAAGCTAAATCTCACCTTATATCTCTGGCATTTTTAGTCCTCAGTATAGCTAAGAGAAGCTCTTAATCATCTCTTCACTCTTCTTTCTTGTTCCTCCTTTCTCAAAGAATCATGCAGCTTACCCAAAGCTTAGAGCTTGAGTGTTCTTTTGTATTTCAGCCTCTGACTAGCTTTTTACATTTAAGCTGTATCTTGATCTTGCATGATCTTTTTACACCTCTTGCCTCTCCTATCTCTTTACATCTTGAACATTTGTTAAAGGTCTCCTGACCTCGTGTCTCAAATGGTTCCAATATTCAGTGTTACTTAATGGAGAGCTGTCCCAGTCTTACCTGTGCAAATGCAACTACAAGTTGCATTTGAAGACTGAGACTGAAACATTACTCTGTTTCATCCTACTGCCATCTTTCATTTATTGCCATTTTCAAACATGCACTGCTCATTCACAGTGTATTTACATCCTATTTGTAAGTTTTCATTCATTTTTCAGATACCAGCTCTTGCTTCAGATTATTCCATCTTAAACTAGACAGCATTTTCCACTTAGTGTTGCCCACTATTGCACTTGAGACAAGTTCATCGAAGGCTGCCCTTCATTTTCACAAGCATTTCCTCAAAAATGCCAGCAAAGCCTTTCTACAGCATTCAAAAATATTGTCAAAGTGTCGACAGTGTTTAGGCCCTTGTGTACCAAGATCTATCACTCTTAAACCAACATTATCTCATTGTTTACTGCCAGTCTCTGTTGTGTATATTATATCATTTGTTGACTTACATTTTACATGGATTGTAAGCTTTCTGTGGATAGGGCATTTTCTTCCTATGTGTTTATATAATACCTAATGCAATGAAATTTTTTGTTCCTGAGAAGAACTTCTAGGTACTATGGTAGTATAAATAATAATAATAACAATAATAATAATAAGTATGACAGATTTATTTCCTTAGCAATGTCTAATCTCAACAGAACAGCTTTAAAAATAGATTTGAGAGCCAGAATAATAAAATATTTCTACAAAATCTGAAGTTCTGCTTCCATCATTCCAGTGGCTCGTTCTAGCCTTTCTTTTTATATAGAAAACTTCCATTGTTTTTCCTCCTGAAACTTTAGCAATGTACAAGCAAATAAATTTTAAAAACTTCCTGAACTAGGAGATTAAGTCATTAGACCAGGAATTCCGGAAGGGCAAATGGAGTTCACTTGAACTGGACGTCTTTCCAGGTTCAACCCCTAAAGGGTCTAGTGATTTTATCAACTTGTTATGTGGATATTTGATCACATGCTGAAAAGATGTTGAAGTTGGCCAGAGATGCAGCAGTCTTTGCATTATTTATTGACTTTTTTAGTTTGTTCTAGGGGATAAAGTGGTGATTGATCAGAATGCATAGAAAACACAACAGTACAGGCCACAGAATCCTCTGCTGTGATACACCTGTCTTTCACCAGGAAACATCAGATCCTAGCCACATGTGAGTCAAGGAGTCAAGACTCATCAGTCTTTCCCTTGTAGGGCAGTGCAAAATTACTCATTTCTTACCAGTCTTCACTGTTTTTTGTTCAGTGTGATCAATAGGAAGCAGCACCTTGATGTTGGCCCTGTCAAGCCAATAACAGGCTGTATGCTGAGTTCATGGCTGATAAAGTGGTGTAGCAGTACACGGCACCAGTCTGAAGGAAGGAATACCATGGTGAGAAACGAGTAATTTTGAATGGAGGTGAAGTAATTTTGAATTCAGAATGTAGGTGAGACAACAGGAGATACCATAGCACAAAGCAGGAGGAATGGATTCCACATGAGCTAGACTAGTAGAGCGTAGAGCTCACAGGCCAGCCCTGACTCTGCTCCGTAGCCTGGCAGTGCCGAGGCCTGAGAACAGGTCTGGCAGCACCGCTGTCAAACAGCACAGCTCAGGAAACCCCTCAGGTGGCGGTTGAAATAAAATGCATGGTGTGAGTTTATAACTGATGATCTGGAGCTGTGAGGCTACAGCAATACATTTTATATGCTTTCCTTGTGTGTAATTTTACAGCACTCATAAAGGAAAATTTGCATTTTTACAGCTTTTTCATGGCCTCTTTATGATAATGGCTGAGCATCTTGCATTGTGTGCAAATGAACATCTAAGTGGGAGCTATTGTTTGTGGTTCATTCTTTCTCTCACCCTCTCCTCTGAAGATGTGGATTGTTAATAGGAGCCGGAGTGTGGAGATATTTAATTCCATATAGGAGTTTATAGCTGGTTTTGGACAAGCTCAAATTGCTAAATTTTACTCTTACAATGGAAATCTCAGTGACTGATCAGTGTTCTTTCTTAATGTGTGACTTTCTCATGTTTGTCAATGAATGTTGGGAAGATAATGAACAATTTCATGAATTTTACTTGACATTTTGAGCAGAAGGATTCAGTTTCCTAAGGTAGATATCCATGTGTAAGCTGCTGTCTCCACATTTCTCCAACCCTACATCAGATGCTGCTCCCCACCATTCTCACATCCTTGGAGTATGGTAGTCTGAATCCTATTGATGCCTGTTGAATCCTAGATGACACTGTTCCATAAGAAGCCTGTCTCAAAAAAAAGCAGGAGATGGGTAATGACCTTTCATTTGCGGACCTTGGTGTAGTTCCTAACAGGGTTATGATTTCATGTTCAATATTGCACTGCTGCTGTCCAGGCAAGAGGCTATAATGAAAAGCATTTATAACCAGTAGCCTGCCAAAATAGGAACTTTCTAGTCATTCAGAGAAGGTAGAAAGTATTACTCATAGATAGTGTTTTGTGAGAGCTGGTGTCACTGAAGAATCTAGGAGTAGCCCTGTTGTGATGTAAGTACCCAGACGTATAGCCAGGAAGCCTTTTCTTGGGGAATTTCTGCCGTCATATATAAATCTCCTCCTAGCTTGGCCTGGTTTATGCTTGCCCTAATCCTGAAGAATTCCTGTTTGATATTCTAACCTTATTTTTGCATGTTTTATTAGAAATAACTTACCAAGCTTCATTCCAGTCTGCGTGGGATCTTGAGTTCAACCTTTCATTAAAAGTTGCCTTTTTAACTCTTTCTCACCTTCCACTGTTTGATTTTCTTTTAAAATAATGTGGTATCTGAAGAAAATACTGGAAGGAGCAATGTGTCATTTTCGTTTTCCTACAAAGTGAAGGGACTTGAATTGTGAAGAACCTATTATGTGATATTAACATTGGAAAAGTAGCATCTAATTAGATCATAAAATTCAGCAAAAATTTAAGTTATTACCGTGGCCTAGGAATTTAAATAATTGTTACAAATTCCTTAAGTTTTTGAGAGAATCACAAATATGTCTTTTAAGATTCTAAACTATAGCTAAGGCAACTAATATTATAAATAATTTTAGGTAGTGAAAAGTATTGGAGACAGCCTCTATAAAAACGTACTTTTTTCTTTCTGAAAAATTAATTGTTCAACTTAGATTGAAAATACCCTTTATTTTGTGGGTTTTAGTTTTTACACATGAAATCACTTGCAGTTCATAAAGACTTTTTTTTTCATTTATTTTTCTTACTTAGAAGGAAGACTCATTTTTAACTGTCAACATTCCCCCACAAACGAAATTGTGTTTTTTCATCACTTGTATATGACAGAGATAGGCATCCTGCATTAGAGCTAGGTCCCCCAACTCAAAGGTGAAGATTCACCATATACCAAGATTTCCCTGCCCAGAAGAATTTAGCAATTTGAGAGTGAACTAAAAACTAAGAAAAGAGAAATGAGCATTACAAGCAGAGGGTGCACAACACAGTAATAAGATATTTCAGACTGGAGTGGTAAGCAAGAGCCCAGCATACCTTGGTGTTCTTTGTCACATATGGTCTGTTCTCTGTCACAGACACTATATATTAATTTGAATGCATGCCCAATCTGACCACAGACTGCATCAGTACTAGAAAATTAGATAGTGACAGGAAGCATTCCTGGACACTGGAGCTTCCGTGTTTGTAGCAAGGAATTGTTAGAATGATCCCTGGCATGCATGAGGCCTAGAACAAAAACTACGTATTTCTAAATTTTGACTCAGGAGATTGCAGGGCCAGGCAATTCCCAGGTGTTCACCCAATTTTGCAGACTGATAGAATCTAATTCCACCTATGCTCTTCCATTCTTGTTCATCTCATTGCCATGGAAAGGTCCTAAACAGTCTTAATTTATTAATATAGGCGTAGTTTCTGTAACTGAATGCCCTAGGAGACAAATCCTACAGAGGATTTGTTCTGGAAGACTATGAGGTTTATAG
The DNA here is from genome assembly GCF_003342845.1 of Nothoprocta perdicaria. Classification (NCBI taxonomy): domain Eukaryota; kingdom Metazoa; phylum Chordata; class Aves; order Tinamiformes; family Tinamidae; genus Nothoprocta; species Nothoprocta perdicaria. The sequence goes on from NW_020455976.1 coordinate 6,225,775, forward strand.
GCTCTGTTTGTTGAGCCCAGTTTTTCCAGAAACTTATTCATGCTTGTTTTCCAGGACTATCCTCATGGATAACAAAGAGAATATTCAGTGGTGGAGGTCTGTAAATAAATAAATACACATTTGAATAAGCACAACCTAATTTTTTCATGTGTCAAGCCCAGTAAGTACCTAGTCCTAATTTTAGATTGTTGAATTCTGCTTTAATAGGAATAAATGATGAAAATTTTAGATTCTTTCTTAGATGCCCATCATAGCTTTCTATAAATGCTACGCTCTTACTTACTTAAAAACTTTGACTGCAGACCACCCCCTCTCCAGGAGAACTGACAGCATGTTATAAGCAGGCCTATTTGATGACAGATATGTGATTATATTTAAATAGCCCTGTCATAAAATGCATTTCCTAGAATGTTTTTTTCCTAGCCTGGTGTTTTAAAGGTTGCGTTGCAGTTTCTGCATTTTTAATTAAAGCCTTTAGCAGTGTGAAAAAGGAGTTAAAAGCCCTCAATAAGCCTGTAGATACCATTTACTATATGAAGTAAATATGTAAAAACGCAAGGATAATTACATAAAATATATCTGAGGGCTTTTCATGGAGGCAAAACTTGTTCCAGCTAGTTCAAAAGGTAGGTGAATTTGAACCTAATTTCCGAAGAAAGGCTCATATTCTTAATGTCCAGTATCCTGCTGTTTTAATTAACAGCTTCAGATCTGATAAGAACATGTTATTATGCAAACTATAGAAGGTTATATACACAGCTTCTTAGAACAGATTCTTTCTGTTCTGTGTGGCCGGGTGGTTAGTATCTATTGTCGAACGTTTTATGCATGCTGGTTCAGTAGTACTCAGCAAGGCACTGTCCATTGCAGAAAGCTCTGTAATCCTACTTCTAAGGGACTAATACTAATTCCCATCTTTAATCTTCAGGAATCCTTCTTTTAATCTTTTAATTTTGAAATCTGTGAGCTTTTTCACAGAGCACATCCTTCAGCAAACACGAAAGGAAATGAAATAACCTAAACAGCAGTAAATTGGGAATTAACATATGTATCAAGCAGGAATCTAGCAATGCAATGTTTATCCACTGCAAAGCCTTTCATCTTTGAAACTCCTGGGAGCACTCTAGAATTCCCAAACTGTGAGGTGGGCCTTCTCTTCTGAATATTTTTAAGTGGCTTAAACGATAGGTCAGTTTGGGGACGTCCAGCTTAATATTCCCTCAAATGCATCTGATTTTTAAAAGATGGCTCTTCAATGTTTTCTGAAAGACTGGTTGTTTTTCTTCAGCGAGAGTCTATAAACTGAGACAACAGAGATTGGTCATTTCTTTTTTAAGTGTAGAACATATTTTAATGTGTTTAATTTGACTACAGAACATTTATACCAGCTGTACAGTATTAGATCTTCTCCATATACTTAGAAAGCTTTGTTTCTGTGTTTAATATAAATAACAGAATAAAACTTATTGGTAAAAATGGCAAATGGAAACATCAGACTATACACAAAGGAAATACTGTAAGATTTAAAATCATTGAATTTTTAAAATCAAATTCAATGTGGCTATGCCAATGTTTTCCAGCATAGGTTTTGCTGCCATTTTTTATATGCATATGTAGGCAATTTGGGGGAATTCTTGGATATGGAACTGTCTATAATGAAATATCTTCTATTGAGTATCAAACTGCCAAGGGTTGTCAGAAAGCACAACCCCAAAGGAGGACTCTGAAGTCATGCCTAAACATTACCATAGTCAATGAAGCTGAACATGGAAGCTTTTTGTTCTGGAGAACCTCTATGACTGATTGCTACAGGGATCAAAATTTCACCCTTGATTCTCAGAAAGGAGCTTTTTCTTGGAACCATTGACAGATTAGGTCAATTATTTAAGTGTCTAGATTTATAAATATTAACACATTACAACTCCCATTATATTTATGTTGTTACATCTTTACAGCTACACATGCAGTTACATTAACCTCAACATGATGTAATTGAGATGTGCTGGGATGTTTTCACCATGTAATCATAAGGTTTCCTACTTTTCGTCCAGTCTTCCAGCTCTCAGATCTTGGAAATGGGTTTGGGCTGCAGAATTACTTGAGTGTTTTGAAAAAAAAAAAAAATCCTGAGTCAAGTCAAGTTACAGCAAGTTAAAGATCATTTGGACATGTCTGTAGCTTATGTCACAAGCAAGTTTATTTGAGTGAGCCCATCCTCACTGGAGGCTACAGTAATGTAGATTATTTTGCAGCTGCTGTGGACAAAAAGACCATGCAGCTTCGGAGTGGTAGCATGGACAGGAAAAAAAGTACCTGAGTTGCATTGCAAATTCTTGGCAAAGTCTCACTTAGAAATTTTAGGTAACTTGACTGTTATTTTAGGAAAATAGAAAAGAGTACTTCAAGAATTCTGCTTTGAAGAACCTTGCACATTGCAAATACTTGGGAAATACTGCCACAGTTTGCAATCCAAAAATGATTTTCACTTCCACATTTCTTTTTTATCTTACTTTCTCTGGCAATGATGAGTGCCTCAAAACTTCGTGTTGGTTTGTAGCTAAAACTTGATCTTTACTGTGTTTTCCCTCAGTAGGTAACACTACTAAAATTATGTAACAGACAAGAAAGAAAATGAGTCATCGAGCTAAGACAGATTTCTGAAACTGTAGGAAAACACACACTGGCAGATTTTTCTAGAGTTGGTTAAATCACCACAATCACAAATTGTTAAATCCTAACAACCTGTAGAGTTGATTTAAAATCCATAGGGAAAGGCTACAGGTAAAGTTTGTAGAAAAGTATACAGAAGTGTGGGAGCAGAATGACACACAGGAGCTGTAAGCTAAGCTTTCTGGTCAGTCATGTGGTGGGGAGGACCAAAGCACTCTGTATTTTGCAGATTCCATTCATACAGATTACATTTTTTTGTCAGGGTCCGTCTAGCAAATGTCTGCTCATTCATATGAGCAGATTGGAATATGGCTAGACTTCAAAGTAGGAAGAGAACGAGCATTGCCCACTTCATACATACTTAATACCAATTTTTGGTGGTCTCAGTGTATTCTCAGTAGCTATGAAGCCACTCTCCAAGAAAATGCCATAATTAACTTGCACTAGATTGACTTTGCAGAAAGGCAAATTACTGAGAAAAGTGAGAAGCCGAAGTACCTTTGAACTGGTTGTTCCAGAACTGAGCTGAAGGCCAGGACTAAAAAGACAATAAAAACAGTTTTTATGGAACATTTTTCATACACAAATGTGGTTAATCTTGAATAGCTGCTGTCAGGAGTGGGCCTGTTCTGTGAATGAAAGGGCTTTACTTCTCTACCCTAAACCAGAAAGAATGTGCAGAGAGCAAAGATCCACAAAGGAAAGCCAGACAACACATTCAATACTTTGTTTTTGTTGGGAAGGCAAAAGACAGAGTGATCTTTCTTGATTATTTTAGTAAATAAGAATGATTTTAAAATATGGCTAGTCAACACAGTGTAGAGACCTTAAGCTGCTCTGCCAACTCATCTAAGTTGTCATCTGCAGCATCACTTGCTATTTGGTTACTAAACATTCTTGGAAATGAGCATTTCAGCCTGCTACAAGGTAGCCAGGCTGTTTCCTCTGGTTTTGTGTTGTCATTTTAAAAAATGAATCTGTGCTAATAGAGAATGTGATTGAATAAACCATTTCATTTGCCTCTGTGGCCTGCTCTTGAGCTTGGACCTAGGATGCAGTGAAAGGCCTGTGCTATCTGCATATCTGTTGCAGGGAGAAGTTAGTGGGAACTGTGTGGTTCTGCAGCTCCTCGTGGTTCAGGGACACCATCTGAAGCTGAAAGGGCTGACTGATGTGACAGGGAAGGAGTAGTAGGAAGGTGACAACCAGAGATCCTAATCTGCCTTTGAGACACCTTTCACAGTTGGAGATTTTCTGATTTTGTGCAGAGTGAAACAGAAAGTTTTTGTCCATGTGTCAAGTGTGTCTTCCAATGTTAGAATGTGGAAAGAGAGATGATATCAATAATAACTGCAATGAAGAGATAAACTTTCAAGCTAAACTTCCATCATATTTGAGTGAGATAGGACTTTGTGAATGTGTGGTTGGGGTTCTTCACACACCCTTACATTTACATACCACCTTTCCTCTCAGAGGCCATTAGGAGGTATATGATTTTATAGGCCAGCATACTATGTATCACTTTACCACATAGAAATATAAGCCTAGGAGGAATATAACATACATAACAACTAAAAAGTTATTGCTTTTACATGGAAAACATAGGTATAATGAAAGTAACTGTCTTAGTTGAAATCTGGAGAGAATATCTCTTGGCTTTTTAATGATCAAGGGACAGCAGAAACTTGTTAATTAATAATTAATCTGATGGCATTAGGTTAAATGCTAGATTTGTGCTTAAAATTGACCTCTAAGAAGACCTAGTAGTTTGCTTTACTCGAAGTCATGCATCCCACATAACGAAGCTCTAATCCCTAAATGGTAGGGTTGCCTCACCCAGAACTGCTAACAGATACCTACCCTCGCAACTGCTTGAGAACACCTGAGTGAAACACCAAGGCTTCTCTGTAAGATAAAAAGAAAGGTCAATGGAATCTGAGGGGGACACCCTTCTCTCCTCACTGCATGTATAAGGTTTGGTGCTTTCAATGCCTTGATGTCTGTCTAACATCCTTCATCTCCTGACTGTGAGCCTGTCAGGATTGCCCATTATCCATTGTCCACTTGAGATTCAGAGAATGACTTGGAGGCCAGGCATCTAACTGAGCAGTGATTCACTCTTATTCAGCTGTGGTGCCTTCAAGTCAAGATTTTCCGTGCCATGGTGGCTCATGGTTATTTGATCAACCTTATTGTCCCAGAGGGAAGGCAGGTGCTAGCATCTCAGCATCAGGATCTTCTAAATATGTGGGTGCCTAAACATATGCATCAATATTGGAGCAGTCAAAAGTCGAGCTGGTGGTTAGGATCCTCTGAGGTTGGCAATTTCACCCTTAACCACTAGTCCTTTTTTCACTGTTGTCCAGTGAAAATCCTCATCCTGAGTTGAAGATCCTCATCCTGGAATCTTTTACCTTGATTTAATAAGCCTTTTAAAAATAATAAAAAAAAGAGACAAAATTAAGAGCTTAAGTTTTGCACAATAAGGTCAAATACTCCATTCCTTTTCCAGGCTGAGCTCATCGTGCTTGGAAGACTCAGGGCATAGCTTTGTTGGTCCAGCTTTTCTTTAAAGTGTTTTAACCTGATGTCCAAAACAAAGCAGTAAATTAGGTGAACCTGTCAGCTGAATTCAATGTCCTTAGCTGAAACTTGGCGTGTAGCTCTGCCAGCTCAGTTATAGATTTGTGATGACTATTTGGCTTATTATTTCTTTCTGTGCCTTTTTTTTCCCCCTTCTTCTTTTCTTCCTTAAAATGTATTTTCCATTACAGTATTTTGAGCACAGTAACGCACCACCTTACCCGCTTCTTATTTCACTTAAATTTTCTAGACACGAGAGTCACTTCCTATTAAACTTACAAGTTTCTTTCTGTTACTGGAACACACTTTTAAATGCAAGCTCTTTTTGTTTTGAAGATGTATGGAAATTATGGTAATGTGGATTTTCACTTTGCTCAAATGAAATTAAATGCAGAGAAACCATCTACTTCTTTTTCCATTGCTGAGTTGCATAATTCGAGGATTTGTGATTTTTTTTTTCCCTGGGTAAATCTTAGTTCAAACACTGAATAACACAAGGTATTTCAAAGATCCAAGTTTTATCAGTACACACTTTTGGGGTCACTTTACCTCAAAGTTAATACTATACTGTTTAGAATTACAAAGGAAAAGTTTTTAGAAGGTCAGTTTTGTTCCCTTTCCTTTCTCATCTAGGCCCCATAATGATGACATCAACACTTAAATAAATCCTATACTCTGCTTACTTGTTACATTTGAAATACCACATCCCTAATTTACTTGGAGACCATTAACATCTTCAGAGGGATCTGCTCCGCATGCGAGAAGGTAGCTTATATTGTCACTGTTCTTCATCCTCGCTGACTGCGAGCAGGGCTGACTCAGGGATTGTCAGAAGTGCTTAGACATTTTAAATTGCTGCCTTTCCTCTGACTTTTCGAGTTGCTTTCTTTTTGTTAGCAATTCCAAAGAAGCCATGGCTCTCCAGCACAGAAAGCAATATTCACTGTCTTTTCTTGAACTTGGCATGATTTCTTCCTGAATTTTCTTAAAAATCAATAAGGGAAGCTCAAACAGAAAGGACTAAAGTGAAAAACTTTTCTTGGAGGGAAAAAATAAGGTAAGGTAGCTTTATAAAGGAGAATGATTTGAGAGAAGTAAATTTAGTAAATTTAGTAAATTCTGCAATAATGTTTGTCCTTAACTTTAACAAGTCACATGAACACCACCCACACTTCTATAGCCATTTTAGGTACATATCCTGTTGATAACCTGTGTTCCTGATAAACTGCGAGGAGAATGAGATGAGACACTTTCAGCTGGTTATAAAAGGAAGCAAGTTTGACTCTCCCAACATCCCACATTTGAAAGATTTTCTACAAGTGATGCTAATCTGAAGGCATGGCTTTATACTCATTTATACTAAATGAACTAGAATGGGACTGGCAAACCCTTTCATTTCTTAATCAAGGCAGAATCCCAAACTTATTCATGACAGTGAGAATTCAGAGCACTTCCAGTATTAGAAATTAGGTTCAAAGGGGTAGGTTTCAATCTTGTAATGATGTGTATATACCTTTGTTTAAATATAGATCTAGCCCTGTTTTCCTTGTTCCATTAAGTATAAAGTGCTGACATATGGGCTGGAAGTTTTAAAGTCTATTCCCAGTAGCCCTTTTATCAAGCTTAGTATCTCAGATCTATTCTTAGGATTCCAAGGGAAAAGAATCTTTCATATCTATTTAAATATCTCTTCAAACACTAATGTATCAAATTTCAGCTGTATCATGCTCAGGTACTCTAGTGAGAGTATCTGGAAGAGTACTTGGAAGAGAAAGTAGCTTGCTCACAAAAATAAAAAGACTTAGCAGGAGTCAAAATGAAATCCTTATCTCTTTTCCCACCTGTGCTTTGATTATAACATTTTTTTTTCCTTGGACAGAGGAAAAACAAAAGAAATATCTAATGCAGATTTTATCTTCTGCAGAGAGGTTACTACATAGGAGTTCCACACAATCCCTGTCCTATCTACAGTGAAAGTGACTCATTAGCCATGTCAAGGATTGTTTGCCCTTCTGATCTGCTCATTTACAGACCTGCATCTTGAAGCTGCTTGGTTAACTCCTGCCCCATGCTTAGTATTTTCCATTAAGAACAATACTTCTCACCTTCATTCTCTGCCTCTATGAGCTGCTTTCCAGCAGTTGGTTGCGAGGAGATGCCCTGTCATTGCTGCTGCAGATTTCACTCATCTTCCAAGAAGAATGGATGGACGATCGCTTTAGCTGGGGTAATTAAGTGGTGTTTGAAACTATCAACACTTTCAAAAGATAATAACACCATTTATTTTGGGAGGGCTACTGACTCACTCCAGAACTTCAATCTTAAAGCAATCTGCAACTTTCCAGAGTTATCTTATGTTTCTGGGAGTATCCAGCACCTGCCTGCTTCAGGATGCTTTCCGCTTTTATCTGGTTTTAAGTGGATAGAAACCTTCATCTGTAAGAGTGTTCCCTCTGATGCAATCATTGAACAACATACAGAAACAGAAAGGACTTTTTTTCCATGAAACAGTTTCTTAGTAAATAAAGTTTAGGATAATCTGATAATTAGGAACAACTTGACTTTATATTCTTGCTCTATGAGTGTTCTTAACAGACGGGTCTGAATGCACATGAAGAACACGTATCCTTTATCTCATTCACAGATGGTGATTACTCAAGATTAGATTTTATGACTAAGATGCGTCCTTAATAACAATAGCAAACTAGCTGGAGAGGTTGAAAATTAAAAAAAAACAGGGAGAGCACCCTCTCTTTTCCTTAAACTACAACTAAAATTGGTTACTTTAAATGTTAACCTTATGAGTGCAAACACTCATATAACATTCCTCACTTATTTCCACTCAAAACTTTGGACTAGCAATTACTATTTTTATTCTGGCAATGAAGAAAGACTACTTTTGTAGAGTTTTCAGTGGTAAATCTTCAGCAGCACCAAATGCATATATTTCTTTCTGGAGCTTTTTTTTTTTTTTTTTTTTTTAGGGGCATGTACAAATACCTTTTCTATTGGGCTTTTCCAGTTTACGAATATAATTATTAAGCAGATCTGTATATGTTAGAAAATATGTTATTAAATTCCCGCATTCTGAGATGGTAGATTAAACATGAACTCACAGGTACTGTACAGAGAATGAAAAACGGTTGATTAAAAGCTGCATTGTTTGTTTAACTGTTGTAGCTCACATTTGAAAAATAGTGAAAATCAAATTAACTTTCATGTAAATGTACTTTCCTGTAGCCCTGCATGTTTCAGAGCATTTGGGAGCCCAGAACACTCTTATTTACTTAGTGCTAAAATTCTTCTAAGCAATTTTTAGTAATTTATACACAAATCCACATCTTACTGATCATCAGCATTTTTACAGGACATTATATTCAGTATAGAAACAAACTGTAACTGCTTCCTAGTAGTGCTCTACAACTGTAGTATTTCAAACTTGAAATGGAAAGGGGCTGTTCTCATTCAACACTATAATTAGGTGATGGCTCAAGTAAAGTCCCTGATTTTCAGACACCTCTAACTTCTCTGTCCTTTTCCTTTCTCTTATATTCTTTACATAACTATGGAAACTCTCAGTTGAACAGGACTGTCTTTAGTAAATTAGTCTAATGAAGGTAACTTTTCCATAAGCTAGTGATGCTCATTAAAGATTCAAAGTTCATTTTAGGCCGAACAAAACTGTGGAAAATAGCAAGATATCAGTGCCCTCCTCCTCTAAATTATAGACCGAATATTAGATTCTGCACTCAGCCATGCAGGTGCAAATCCATGAATTTCAGAGCAGCTGCTTCAGGTTGATACTGATGTGATTGGCATCTCAGTTTGGATCAGGAGCTGGGTGCTTTGCCAGTACTCTCAACAAGGAGCATGTACTCGGTGCCTTGGCTTGTCCTACTGATCTTTTCTAGCACACTGAATTATAGCAAGCATACTGGGTGTGCAGGTAGGGTACTCTATGGCCATTTCTTTATGTTGTAGCAGGACAACTGAGGAACACATCTGTGAGTAACAATATGAGCGTATTTGGAAACCTGGTTCAGCTGTTTTTGTCTAATGATCCCTGGTTCCCTGAGGCTTGGCGGGACAATATGGGGGACTCTTTGTGACTGTGTCTGCGTTGGTCAGCTTCAATTTGCAATAAATGCATCTATGGATCCATTAGAAATTAGAAAAAAAAAGATTGCAAATGGAAAGAAAAATTGCAAAACAGTAATTTTGTTTGCTTTTGCATATTCTATTATATTTAGCTTTGAGCTGGATAGCATTCCACTTAAACTCTTTTTAGAATTTTGGTGCAGTTTTCAATATTCCTGATAGATCCTAAGGGAATTCTAGGTATGCTAGAGTTTATTTATGCTAAAAAAATGAAATCTGTTCTTTCAGCCCCATTTGTTACATCTTCGGAATCAGTGAAGCGTGAGATTTTTTTACTTTCTTGAGGGACAACAGATGGACACATTTAAATTATGCAGTGCTGGTTAAGGAAGAGCTATTATGGAGGGGAAAAAAAAAAAGACACTTATTTGGCTAGATTGCCAACTGGGGTGAACTTAGAAAATCAATCTGAAGTTAGTACTAATAACAAATTAGAGACTGTAGATTTTTCTCCCCAGAATAAAAAAGTGGCAGTTGGGAAGGGATGCCAGGAGTCTGCCTTTTTCTAAGTTTACAGCACTTCCTTTGCTAAGGCTTAGACTATAGGGACAGGGCAGGGCTTTTACTACTCATTTTGTCAGCCTCTGCCTCTTTACATGCAGTGAATAGTTTGCAAGAGTTTCTGAAGAGTTTTCTGGCTTGAATCTTTAAGGCAAAGGAAAACCATCTCATTTGTATTGCCTTACAGAGCTAATCCCAAACTCCTACATACTCAGACAGCACAGTCTGTAATTGCAAAATATGCAGATAGGTTTGGATAAATTTGTCTAAGTAACAAAATAACATGAGGATTAGGAAGTGCCTATAAAATGTGAGCTTTGGTAATAAACCAGAATGTGTTGAAGTTCTGCTCTAGAGCAGGAATAGTTCTTGGTACAAGCAGACTCAGTGAATAAATATCTTGGCATGTATTCAGCATGGTATTAAAATCAAGCTCTTCCTAATTTTGGGCTGTCTTTGCATGGATATTGTAGATGAGAATGCATTTATTTTAATAGGTTTGAAGGTCCTTTGCTTTCATTTCAGTAATAATGGAGATAATAGTATGTTACAGGGCTTTGGGAAGGTGGAGAGAGATGTGTGTGCACTTTCCCATTTGCCCAGCTGTGGTAATATTGCCTCTTCTTGCTGCAAATCACAGCACCAGTGCTTGGCTACACATGATCTGACAACTGCCTGATTGTCTTGTGACAGAATTTCCAAGAAAAAGAATGAGGTTAATGGAAATTAATGGAAAAGACTGGTGCAGTTGTGTTGTCTTCCACACAGGATTTCATCTCTCTGATCTTCATCCTTTCACTATCAACAAATGCATTACAGATAATGTGATTTTAAAGGGAAAATGATCTAAACAATTTGCTTTGTTATATTAGAAACAGGCCTAATTACTTGGAGCTTTGCTGGGTTTCTGTGTAAGCTCTTGCAGGTTGAATTGAGATCCTTTTGAAAAGCCATGTCACAGACCCCTTTACTATTTCTTCCATCTGAGTACTCAGATAAATCATATGTGTGTTTTAATTAGGCTAGTGTTCTGCAATCTCATTCCTTTTTTGTTTTGAGAAAAAGAAAAAACAGTCAAGACAGAGTATCCCGAGGGATCAACCCACAATAGCACCTCCCTTACAGGTGAATAGCACTGCATTACAGAGACCCCAAAAGTGAACAATAAGCAAACAAAAAATAGGCTTCAAAAATAACTCTAATGAACAGGAACACATTGTACACATTATCTGGGCTGTGGGCAATGAAGTGCTGTCTCTAGCTGCTGAATAAGAACTTCACTATGTGACTATGTTCAATTCAGTCTCGGAGTTTCTTCAAGCTGTTGTGAATGTTGAGATTTCTGGCGTTCCCTCTGAGCATCCTCAAAAAAATGAGGTTTAAATTTCTGTTCAGTAATTTGTATTCACTGTGTGTGCATGTTAGATTGAAGTGATACTTCTCTATCAACATTTCTCTGGTGACTCAGTTTCTGAAGAATCTAATTAAAATAATTGTTTATGTCGCTTTGTGTTGCAAAAACAGAACAAAAAAAATACCCCAAAACTCAGAAATAGAAATTCTTTCTCCCAGAGGTAAGGTAGAAACACTGAAGTGAATGTATGCTTAAGTGGCATTTCTCAAGTTCTCCAAGACAAACCAAAGGCTGAGAAGCACGAACTGTCCCTCTTCATCTCAGTCGGTCATTGATACCTATTTAAAATTCATCTTCGACGTGTATTGCACCAGCCACAGGTATATAGTGTCTCTTATTTCCATATGGTTTCCCCAGGATGGAGGCCTGTGTTGTCAAAGCTCAAGAGATTATTTCTGGTCCTTCACAAGTCCCTATCCACATAGAGGTCATGTCACAGAGTGACCATACAGCCACTCTGCTCTTTGCTTGCCAAGCACTGCCAGAAAGATCTTTGGTTTGGGGTGCATTGGTCAGACAAAATCTAATTACCCCAGTATTTTCTTCACTGTTTTTGTCTGTCAGCCTTTGTATTGCTAACAGATAATAATGTTTCTAAAGCTGGAAGATGAAAGGAATTGATGCTCAAGAAGTTAGTTTCTTGAGCTAAAAGAAAATAACTTGATTTTTCAAGTGCTGTTTCTGTGAGCTTCTTGCTGCTGCCTTTCCCCTGGCCTTTCCTGTCTGCGGCGGGAGTGCTTGGTGTTACTTGCCAGTTTGATCAGCCTCCTGTGGGCTCTCTCCGTCTGAGGGATCTGCCAAGAACTGTCTAGCAAGCTGTAGGTTCAGCTAAGCTGCTGGCATGACTGTCTCGCCTGGAAAATGTTTTCTGTGCGTTCAGCTCCGTATCTGTGATTTAATGCAGCACTAATATTAAGCATCCAGTGCAATATAATGTTGTTCTAAACAAGCTATAACCTAAGAATAGGTATGTGAAAGAGCTGGGCTTTTCATATTCGAGTTGGAGATGGGAAATAAAGTGAGATGAGGAACACTTTGTCTCCAAGGCCTCCTCAGCAATGACTTAAAAATGAGAGACAGAGGTCTCCTTTTTATAACCTTGCAATAGAATATTTCATCAAAAAGCTATAGAGATCTGCAGAGACAGCTGCTGCACTCAGCTTGCTCGCCATCTATATCAGCCATCATAAGTAACCATTGTTAACTTAATACAGTATTTTTTTTATTTCTACTGCTAAGTAGAAAGTATAGACATAAAGAAAAATGGCATTTCAGAAAGATTTAAGGTGTGGATATTCCACAGAAGGCAGAAGAGTTTTGTTTGTTTTTCTGTTTTGTTTTCTGTTTTAGGCGGTTTTTTTTTGTGTCAGAAACTAAGCTAGGATGAAGCCATTCCCATCTCCCCATTTATATCCCTGTTTATATTTCAGGGAGGTTCTCTGAAAGGAAGAGACATGTTTTTGCCTTATTTTCTCCTCCACTACAGAAAGCAAGCTGCGAAGTAAGTCAATGTAAGGATTCAGAAACGAGGATGAGACCACCTTCCTGAAATCTGTTTGTTGCTACATTACTCCGTACATATGGAGAGTTTCCAGGTTTCTTTTAAGCTTTTTAGATAAAATTGTGGGAATTCACAAGCTTTGGAAGTTGTTCTCAAGTACTTCTCAAGTACAAATTACTCAAGTTAGAAAAATGGCAGAGGTGGGATCTGTTAATGGATTTATAGATCTGGATTTGAGTCTGCTTTTAACTCTGTAGCCCACCCAAGTGTGTGATCCTTGGTGGCCTAGTTCAGGCTTGTCTGCGGTCCAAATATGGATGTATTATTTTCAGGACAGAAAACATCGATTAAAAGAGATTTCTTTAGTTGCTGCTGTACAACACCATACTGTAAAGTAACCACAAACTGTTTGACTCTGATTTAATTTCTTTGCTCAGAGAAATAGTTTTGAACCATCCAAATTGATACAATAACAGACATTGGCCCATACCTAACTTCTTAATTTAAACATAAGCTATTCATTATAGAGTCACACCAGGTTTTTCTGACCTATCATCTACTGCTCATTAAAAAGTGACATGCACAACTAACCTGCTTTTACAGCGCCAAGAGAGCCACAGAGCTGACTGACTCCGGAGGATTTCCCTCACTGGGCTCAGCCCCACAGGTTCAGTACTCTCCCTTGAACTGTTTTGTGCTGTGAACCAAAGTCACAGCATTGAACACCCCTTAGACCATGACACCAGATTGATCTAGGGCCAAATTATAAAGTTGTCCATACGTGGCCTCCACTGGACTCAGGACCCAGAAATAAGCATCCTCTTTTTTTCACCCCAAGCTAGTTAGATTAGGTGCCTCTACTGACTCAGCAACTCCATTCTAAATCCTAATCAGGCTGAAATTTAATCAAAGTACATATAGGAAAGGTCGGGGTCATGATCTCTGTTTTGTGGATAAGGCCTGAAAGGAAATTTGATCTGTACAAAATCAACCTGTCAGGCCATTGCTGATGCTAAAAGTTAAAGCCCCCCGTTTCCTGAATTCTACGATAGTGCTTATCTAATGGGGGTATGATAAAGTGGATGTTCAAGTATGTGCACACAAATGTACACACAGAGACATATATACAGGCCCATCAGTTATAAAGCTATAAAATGTTATGGAAGTTGTTGGTCAAACCACTCTTCTCTAGACGTTTTCCATTAATCTTTTAGTCATCTAGCAGAGAAAGGATAACATCCTTTCATGTTATCTTAGATTTGTTTTCACATTGCTGAGTAAAAATGATAGTGAAATATGTGCTACACATGTGATGACTCCACTATATATTAAACAATAACTTACTGATTTGCATCTACATTATGTTTCTCACCTGCATAAACAGGATGGAAAAGCAGCTAAAGCACATTATAGATTTCCAGTTTATGTAGGCAAAACTGATAGAGCTGTGTGACCTTCTTCATAATAGCTGAAAAGAAAGATATTGCTTCTATAGATAGTGTCATGTTGTGTTCTCTTAACAATTGGGTAATTGGGATGGGAAGCAAGCACTCTGTTATACAATACAAGCCAAGATAATAGCTGCCTTTTGGAAAGTGATGTCAAAACCAGAATGGATGAGAGGTTACAGGCTCCTTTAGAGCATGGCCAACGTGAACAATAACACTGCTACTTCAAAGGGTCTCTTCATGGGAGCAATAGCCAGCATCACAATAGAGGATTCAACTAAGCTCCTGAAAACATGTTGGACATTGAATTCACTGATAGGTTAGACATGCCAAAAAAATGAGTCAAGTCAATCAAATGTGCTTCTGATAATAAGAAACAGGGTGGGGAAATGGAGGGTTATTCTCTAAAACAAAAAATTTGGTATATGTTGATCCAGAGCAAACTGGGTGTCAGCCTTTAGTAATGACTAGGAGATGTTCTTTCATGGAAATAAAATAGACAACTAGATAACAGAAAAATAGGAAAATGTGAACATCAGATGAATTATATGTGGTATAGTTATATGTGACAGCAGGCTATAGATTCATGCTCGTGAATTCAGGCAGCTTGTTCTGTGGTTCTGGCACTGAATGGAGCTTTCCTGGATCAGGTGCATGGTTAGGAGAGTGGCAATGTGATGTGAAGATCAAATTGTACTAAATGTGTAAAAAGATGTAGAAGACACAGTAAGGTAGTGAGCTCATCTACTAATACACATGATAAAAGCAGTGTCAGTGTAATAATACACATGATAAAGGCCTAGAACTGCCCTACCCTCCAATGAACTGAGGGAGCCACTGTGCCCCTGC
This sequence comes from Nothoprocta perdicaria, assembly GCF_003342845.1. Taxonomy (NCBI): domain Eukaryota; kingdom Metazoa; phylum Chordata; class Aves; order Tinamiformes; family Tinamidae; genus Nothoprocta; species Nothoprocta perdicaria. The sequence goes on from NW_020455976.1 coordinate 6,240,899, forward strand.
CCTTCCTTTATTCCTCTGCAAAGTAGGGATATGTTTAGTTAGTTTACAAACATATATAAAATGTAATAAGCTAGTGTGTGATAGTGCTGTAAGTTTGTGATCAGGATATCATAACTTATTGGCAACTACACTTTTCTGTTCATATTCTTCATTGCCACTGACAGTAAATTAATGACAAAGTCTATATAGGTCCAGCTATCTGAATATAAAGGTAGATCTGGGAGAATGTTTCCCTATAATTACTAAGACTAAAAACAAAATGTAGCTTTTTATATCCCTCCCAACAGTACTGTGCGTCAATAATATACACAAGACAGCCTCATAGTCACAATAGGTTTTTGCAACAATTTCTAAAACCCATACATGTAAGTCAAGGCTCTTCTATGGGTTGTGCTGATGAGCTCTTGGCTTGTGAGGACAAAGGATCCCTATTAGATAGTGCATCTTCTGCAGGAACATTTTCCATCACTGATCTTCTGTCTGCTCCTAGTGCTAGTGGCACACAGAATAGCATCATTCCAACTTGTTTTGCTTTGTTTTCTGGAAAGAAAATTATCTAAGAGTAGCAAGGGCGTATTTTTGCAGTAGCCTGTAAAAAGGCTTATTGTTGCCATCTGTCTCTGCTCAACCTTTGTATAATTTTTCCATAACTCGTGTCTATAAAATTACTGGTGTCCTTTATTCTGTAGGAAAATAAAAGTGTTTTTTACTCAGTGTATCCCAGCTCTAAAAAAAAAAAAAAAAAAAAAAAACTCAGAGTAAAGTGATTTAATTTGGGGCAAAATGAAGCAGGAGTGTCTCAGGAAACAAACATCTTAATGTTTGAAGAAAACATTAATCAAATCAAACGTTTGATTCACCTTCAAGCTTTATATTCTTTGACTAATTTGCAGGTTATTTAATATTCTTTTTAGATATTTAAATTTAAATACATTTTTTAAAAAAGAAACAACCTTTTGCAAAAAGGAAAGTTTCATGTGGAAAACATAAAAAAAAAAAATGTTCAGTGTTTCCAAGAGGAAACATTTCATTTAAACACTGTCAAAGGAAAATGTCTTAATACTTGAAAACAGTTCTCTTGGTCAGATTTTTCAGCCATTAGGCATTACTGAATTCAACCCAGATGCACAAAAAGCACCAGTTTTCTTAAAAGTCTAGATGAAGGTGCAGGCAATCTGATTCACCATCATCCTTGAAGTTTTCCAACAATTGTCCGTGAACTTTTCCAGCTATCTCAGTTTATATCCTTTCAAACTTTAAACCAAAAGTAAGGGCAGACTTTATCACAGCACCCAGTGTTATATTTTTATATCCAATAAACCTTTGTGAGCACAACATGTAAACTCAGAGCAAGGATGTGCCATCCCTTAGCACGTCCCTTTGCCCCCAGGACCCAGACGTGCAAATCCAACATCTCACACCCACAGTGGGTTGTAGCATGGAAAAGGAAATTGGCTGACTGCAGTTAGGGGAAGAGTCTTGTATTACCAGTCATGGAGACTCGAGCCTGTTGCTGTTAGACCCTAGCTAGGCCCATTTGTCAATGGATTGATTATGTTATCAAACTGATCTGATTATAACTGTCCTTCAAGGGGACCACTTGTAGGAGGTGACAAGGCAGTTCAGTTTTCCTGTCTCTCTGCTAAAAGTATATCACGTGTGATAACATAGATGGCCATTAAGAATTAGCACAAATTCCCCAAAATCACTTCTCAGAGACAATCAGCACCTCTGATAAAAATAACTGCTGACCACAAGGAAGCTGGATAGTGCTCAAACTGCTGCCCTAATGGCAGAGTCTTTGGGTGCTGTGAGACTTTTCCCATACGCAACAACCCTGTCGCCACTAAATGCCTTCCTCTCTCATATAATTAAAAGCATCCCTGTTTCACTGTTGCTAGGGAGGAAGGATAAGTTATTATAGTGGAAAAATGCTCTCTGGGGACGAATGCTGCTGCCTCTTTCCCTCTCCAGAACAATTTGTCAGTTAAAAAAAATCTTATTTATTTTTTTAACTCCAACTTGAATATGAAAGCTGCTCACGCTGATCCACAGTGTCATGAGGGCCTCGCTATGGGGGACTGTGTGAACAGACACAGCATCATTTTGATAAATTTCTCAGCAAGAAGCAGCTAGATGTACCAGGTCAGCTTGAAATGCAAATTGAGTTTGTGCAATTCACAGCCCTTGGTGACAGTTTTCTCCCAGCTCAGCCTAGGTCTTCCCATTTGCTCAAGTGAGATGATTTTATTGCAATGACACTCGCAATGAGCTGCTCTCATCTGAAAATTTTGGTACTAAATAACAGTTTTCCAGATACATGCTGTCTGAAATGAAAAGAGAGATTTTTAGATGAAGAAGCAGGGTCTACTGGGGACTTGGATTTATTCCTGATCCTGCTATTGCTAGATTGTTTCTTCTCCTTTATCTGTCTTGTGTATGTAGATTGTAACTCAGAGTCCTAAATGCCTAAATAGCTGTATGTGAACCCAGCACAGAGGGTAATAATTTTGGAATGACTAAGTAGTAATGCTTGAAGAGGGAGTGAAAAGATATGACCCATTTAAGAATGATGTGGTAGTGGCAATTATAGGGGAAGCTGAGTTTTGGCTTTGTTAAAACTGATCAAAAAAAAAATGCTCAGAGAAAAACATCAGAGAAAGACAAGTGGAAGGTAAGGACCAGATGAAGGTAAAAAGCAGTGAGTTCCATACCCTCATTCTGCACAGTACCAAAAATATGTTTTCTGGGATGTTTAGCCACAAGATCTAAAATATTTTGGTTAACAAACTGATTAGGTGCTGGATAAGCTTGAAAGAGCAGATAGGAGTAGGAAAGAAAAGAAAGAAATAGAAGGATGAAAAGGGTCTTTTGTGTGTGTGTCGACACCCGTTTGTGTCATTAAGGTCCCAGCACATTCAGGCACTTGCTATTTACTTTACCAGAGGCAGAAGAACATCTCATGCCTGTCTCTGAAGTTGCTAAGTGATAAAGCCACAAGTTCCACAGCAGGATCACGGCTGGATATGCTTTGCTGGATATGCTCCCTCACAGGAGTCACATACTGGTCATGAGTAGCAGAAATCTGCAGTGACCCTCCAGAACAGTTAAAGGAAGAGGGAGAACACAAATATACAGGCAGACCTAGACAAGCCAGTGTAGTGAGGCTTGAGCACTGCTGGGCTCGAGTGCTGTTTCAGTCTGTGGGTGTATTTATGCAGAGCAATTCAAATCATGGGAGACCCCGGAATAAAGATGCCTCCAAGCACAGTCACAGACCAGTTCTGGGGCTTCCTTTCACATAAACACTGCTTCAAAGTCAGTTATTTTTCATAATAACCCATGGAAGAAAAAAGAAGAACGGTCCAGTACCTATCTAAAAAATCCCTAAAGATGCCACTTATATGTTTTTCATTTTCTTGGAGATTTCTGCAGGATTTCAGAAGTGCTTTTGTGCATGCATGTCAATTGGAAAGAGATTCCCACACTTGCTTCCTAAGAAGCAGCCCAAAGGAAAAGCTGCAGCCATAGTGCTGTACTCACAAATGAAATGGTTTGGCCACTGCTTTTTTTTAGAGAATTATTAACACCAAGCCCACCTTGATGAAACCTTATTCAAATTAAAAGTTAATAAAGGTGTCTTTGCATCTGATATGAATATTCTTTGCAGAAAACATTCTGTCCTAGTACTTACAATAGGAAACCTTTGAGTTCTTACCTTTGTTGCATAGTTATTTTGTTCACAGCTCTAGTGTGCACAGTCCTCTCTCTAGAAGTAGTAACACTGCTAATAAAGCTAGAATTCAGGAAGAACCCTGCTGAATTTTTTGATGGCTCTTAGAACTTCCAAATAAGAACTACATAAGTAATTTTCTCCAAAACTTTCTCAGTCTCTCTGCATTTTTGAATGACTAAAGACATATATCAGGCAAGAAAGCTTCCTGATAATCTACTCACCAGGTTATCACCCTCCTTCAGAATGAATGCAATTAGAAACGGATGGTTCACTTTTACAGTCCACTGGCATTTATTGCTTCTGTTGAGAGATCTCTCGCAGTGCCACAATAATGTAAGACCTGTGAGAAAGTTTAGTCTGTCTTAATGAAAGACAGGGAAAGAGCAACCTTTAGCTGAGGCAAGCTTAATGAAGTCATAGAGTTTTTCATGTTTCAGAGCTATTGAACTTCCTATGGCAAATTGCAGTTAGAGCCTTATCTAAAATGGTGAATGAGGAACCTTCCTGGCAAGTCCTGCTGCAAACATTCAAGTAATTCATTGATTCTATTCTTGTCTCTCAGCATGAGTCACAGGGTGTATTGGTCATACCTCCATACATGGAGAAAGGCAATGGGGTGGGATACCAAATAATATGTGTGTGTTTAAACTTAGTAGAAGATTTTAATTCAGGCTGTTCATCAAATTAACTCATTATTATGACAGTAATGTTGGGAGGTATGTTGAATTTCTTGTGACCTAACTGTGCATGCAGGTGCAAAGCATCTGACTGCGCCTGTCAATGCTGATTTGCCTGCGTGATTTTGTATTCATCATTAGTTCATTCAAACATGCAAGGAAGTGCCTCATTTGCACCCATGTAGAAGACCAGTCTTTTGGATATCTGCCTTTTGCAGTGATGGGTGATGTAACATCCTAAATACACTGTAATTGTACAGTGTCACTTGAAACAGCACAAAATTTTATCATAAAAAATTCTCCAAATTACCCTGTATTTTATGATATATACCTACCCAGGAGAGCTGGGTGGATTGAGAAGTCACCTTCTGCTTTCAGATGTTGGCATGTTGCCTTGCTTACACGGCTGGGGAGAGTTGGAGGACACAGACTCCAACTGGGGAGGCTGCCTTTTGTCAGGGTAACTGGTCTTGCTGTTATAGGTAGATAGATTTGTGGTCTGTCTTCCTGGCCCTTTTGTCTCATAATCTACAGGAAATTTATCTAGAGGTTTTAGATGATACTGCAGCAACTGTCGGTACTTCCATCCCCTAGCAGCCACCTATACCCTCTCCCCATCTACCAGCAGTTACCACTGCAATATTTGGGCTGACATGGAAAAAAATATTTGTCAGCTCTTCAGAGTCAGAGAGTTGACTGTTTGGCATAACAGTGATGGAGAGGGCTTTGACGTGAGCCTTTGTTTTAATGTTCAGCAGTGTTTAAAAGTTAGACATGAGTATTTTATCCAGTGGTTAAATCTTGCTGTGGCAGGTTAGGAACTGTTTTATGTTCTTACATAAACTTCAGATACTCTGTCAAGGCAAAAAGCCGGTCAGCTCCAAAATGATGTATGTTCACAAATGTACTAAAGAAGCTCTCTTTAAAAAACTCATTCTTCTTAAGAACATTTCCCAATTTATTCATGGTGAAGAAATCTTCTGTTTGAATTTTCAGACAACCAAGGTCTTCAGAATTTATAAGAACGTGAGAAAAGTTAGACTTCTGTTGTCATCTGTGGAAATGTTTTTAAATCAGGAAAATAAAAAGGGAAGAAGAATGGTGAGTGGTTATGGGGTTATTTATGAATAAAAGGTGTCTTTTTATATCTGCCTTAATTGCAAGACAGTTTTCTGTGGAACAGTTTAATCTCATTCCTCACATTGAACAGTTGCTACATTTTCACTCAATGGTAAAGAGAAGAGGTATCACTGTATCTCTTACAAGAGGGTTTTAGTACCCTCTTTGAGATAATGAATCTGTGTGCTATGTTTATCATTACTAAAGATAGAAATGAAATACATCAATCCACTTAACAGCATTTAAAACGTAAATGTGCTCCAGCTCCATCAGCTTTTCTCCTGTTAGAAATGGGAAAAATATTCAGTGTCCTTTACATTAGCTGTCTCAGGAAGATGTGTGTGTGTACATGCAAATCGTAAATGCTTGATTTGAACCTTTATAACTATTGTCCTTTTGCCCACTGCAGTGATTACTTCATTACCCCCAAGATATGCAACTAAAGTAAACATGATACCCAGCGAGATTGTTCCGATTTTGGCTTGATTCTCAGTATGTGGGGTCCTTTTTACTCTGGGAAACATAAGATATTCTTTGCTGTTTGCAGAGCCGGTGATAACTTGCTCCACCGAGAACAGAAGACTTACGTTAAACTTGATTTCAAAACATTACTTAATCTTGGGGCACTATCTAGGATGGTCTCTGTTTCAACAGAGGTTCAAGTTCATGTCCCTTCGATGCTGTAAATGGAGCATGCCTGCCTTGCTGACGCAGTATAAAACGTACTGTGTGCTTTTATAAGAACAATTTAACAAATTATCTGAGGGAAATATTAATGGTATTTTTGCAGTTATTTACCCCTTTCAATCATGCATTGAATTAGCTGAGGATTTATTTGTTTGAAATTATGGTGCACTTTTGAATTTCAGTAGGAAAATATTTTGAATATTTCAATTTGGCTTGTTATTTTCTGTCTATGTTTTATTTTTTACTGCCTTTTTACATGGTATCCCATCCCAATAATGGAAAAGAAATGTGAAACCTTCCTATATTCACTGCAAGTGTCAGGATAGCTAAGACATGATCATATCTCAAGGACTAGTGTAGCAGATATAGGGGATGTTCAATGTGGAACTTGGTGTTCCAGGGCTGGTTGCTTTGATACATGGCTTTCTGTTCCTCCAAAATTTTCTGCTCTGTATCTTCAGATCTCTTTATGCTCCATTTCTTTTCATAGATCATCTGTAGTGTTGTACATATCATCCTCATCCTGATGGGAAATACAGCAAAACACAACTTAAGAAGCTTTTGAAAGACATTATATATATCTATTTACGTTAGGTAGTGCTTTTCAAGTGATTTCTTTTCTATATTCAAAACACCAAAACTAAAGGTAAGACATTAAATAAAATATCAAGGAGGTGTTGAATTTAAAGCAGTGGTCTAATTGCTGTGTTGTATTTTCTCCATATTTCTAATGCTAAAAAGAGAAATGTTTCCCAGTTACTATGAGAAAAAAATATGACAGTCTTCAGAGAATTTTCCTAAATGCAGCTGGTTATATACAAAGCGGTTAGTTCAAAATCACAATTTTGCTGTACATTATTATACAACATATTATCTGTTGGGAGTTAGAGCTCTAGTTGAATAGCTACGTCTCACATCAGTAAAGTGATTTCTGCCAGGTATCTTCAATCAAAGGTGGTTTCCATTTGAACAGCTTTAAAACATCTTTTCTTTCAGGAAAGAAAATTTCTGTAATAGCTGAAAATAGTATTATGAGCAGAGGCACACATGCTGGAAAGATCTAGGTAATAGCCTAGATGTATGGCAGACTCATCAAAGATAAGCATCTTATCTTTCCCTTCCAAGACAAGTCATGTGGGTGATTTGAAATGGACTCCTTTTGGATTTCACTGTTGTGCTATGAAAAAAAATGCTGTCCCAGTAGAGTCAGTCATACCCAAGAGAGAGAACTGAATGCTCAATTTGAGAGAGTTATTTTCTGTGTAATTAGGTAAGGAAAAGAATCAAAAGAGGATCTTTTACTTAAAGCAATGTTTTGAGAATTTTGCAAATGCTTGGACTTCATTCACATCTCTATCTGGATTCTGAATTCAAGAGTAATTTCATTGCTCTATGCCTTTATTATCCTTAAAGAAGAAAGACCATCATGCACTGTCTGACAGGGATCAGGAATCTATACGAGATATTTTGATAATCAGGAAGACTACTTATTGAACAAAAAAAATCTTTTTGAGCCACCCAGACAAAATTCAGTTGTAGTTACTTTCTTTTATTTTCTACTCCTTAATACATAAGCTCTTCTCTTGATCTTTGCAGCAGGCAGTTGCCAATTTAAATTTCCATTCCCTTTTCCTTCTTTAGTTAACTCTGAGATATCAGAAAATGTAATCAACTCAGCAGACACATTACTAGTGATGCCACGGAGTTGGGAACTTGTTCTGGGAGGATTACACAAGCTGCTTGGGGGGACTCTTCTGTCAGCCTTCTTGACAAATTAATTTTCTTGTAGCTGGTTAAAGATGACTGCCCTTTAAAACCTTTGTTGCAGAATTTTGCCCTTATTACCATATGAGGAACTGTAAGATGGTGAAGGAGACAGCAAAGTTGATATTTTCAGACTACTTTGGGCAGCAGCTATTTTTCATTTGTTATTCAGCTTACTGTTTTAAATTCTCTCATCAGAGATGGACAAAATAGGAGAAAGAAATAAATCTTAGACAAAAAAAAAATCCAATCCTACTTTGACTTGCATAAATTTGAAGCAACTGGAATTCTGGCTCCTCAGAGCGCATAACATTTACAATAGAAAAGAGGAGGATTTGGCTTATCATTCCGAGGGATTTATGTGTGTAAAATAATTCAAGTGTATTTGAGTGGTTTCTTAAACTCTAACCTTAAATCACAAAACTTTAACACCCTCTATGTCTAACTTGGTACCAATCTTTCAGTCATATAGGACTTGCTAGTGAACATTTTCTGCTTAGCAAGGTCAGATGAGCTGTGGCTGGTTACCGCAGACAGTGAAGGAAGCCCCTTGATGGAGCCAGGTGGAACAGAGTGGTATGTTACTACAAGGAGTGACGTTTTGCTATGTTTTCCTCGGCCTTAAGCCTAGATATTGAGTTTTTAGCACAGTTCTCTTGTGCAGTACCTCTGTGTACTGAGCTGTCTGTGCTGAACTGGCCTAGAATGTTCCTGCTTCTCATCTTTCATTGTGTTGACTCATAAAGTCCAGAAAAATGACTGCTCTAAATAGGTTTACAACCTTGCAAGGAGAAGTCCTGTAAGATGATGAGAGGCTAGTTGCACGGATGGAGCACCTCATTAGGTCAGGAGGCTAGAGGTATAGATCCTCTCAGCCCTTTGAGGTGCTGTGGCCTTCCACCTTGTGTGACATTTGTCTCACTGTGTTTCTTCTTCCACAGTCTTTCTGTCAAAGCAAGGAAAGCACTGATCACCTCAAACTGGATTTCTGGGCAGCCTCTGGATTGAACCTCAAGTTAAACAAAGGCAGTGTTGATCCAAAGCCATTCTGAAATTTCTTAATAAATGCACAAAGAAGCAATATGCACAAAAGTTAAAAATCTCTACCTGTCAGGTTTGATCCTCTTACATATTTGTGTTATGAAGCAGTCTTTAATTATATGGTCACATCATTCCTCTTTCTATAAGATCCCTTCCTCTCTGGTGGAAGGCAACTGTGGTAAGGAGGTGAATATAGTGGTCAATGTATCATAAAGAGAGCATGATAGTACCTGCACAGCTCTCACCAAAAAGGTCTTGAAATGCACAAGATGCAGCTAAGAGCATGACAGATCACTCTGACTAGGTTGATGGTTCTGTAAGAAATTAAAAATGGCTTTGCTTCAGTCTAGATGATGAACAGCAAAAGCAAACTCTGTTGTGTTAGGAACTGCAGAAGTAGGTGCGTACGTGCAGGAAAAATACTGAAGTAGTAATTGAGGACCCCATCTTTAACCTTGTATATTGCAAAAGAGAAAGATGCAAGAAACCCCTATTCAATATGGTAATATATCTGAGAGAAAGTTACTTCCTAGCTTATCATTTAGCTAATCTGCAGTGGCATTATAACCTGTAAGTTTGTATTTCTTCTAATAGCTCAGGGTTGCAGAGGATTGGTATAACCTGAGGTGCTGTTATTTCTCCATACAAATCAGCCTTTGACTGTCACCTTGGCCTCAATTATATTTCCTGCTGATGAATTCTCACCTATTAAATGTACCATAAATACGTGTGAAAATCAGTGTTGAGGGTGCTTCAAGACTTTGCCATCTGACATGACAGCAAAATTCAGACAATAATTAATGCTTCATGGGGAGGAATTGTCAAGGGCTCCTGTTGACTGAAAGGACTGAGCTGTGTACTTTCATACTGCTTTACTTATGATTAATTATAACTGAAAGACAACGTGAAGTGAATTACAATTACTTTGTTTTAAGAGGAAAAGGAAAGGAGTTCCCATGTTTTGCATGAGTGGAATATGAATGCTTTGCATGTCAGGTAACCAGGGGTGAGAACAGCTTTCTCTATTGAACGGGCATGACGTAAGCGAATGGCTAGAAACATACTTTCCACATATTTTTCATCACACATTCACAGCCTTCTTTTTCAAGCCCTGTCTGGGATATGGGCATAGGGTAATGAAGTGGCTTTGTATCATTGTTACATGATGTTTTATTTATACAGAGTGGGTGCTGGGCTTTAGTGAGTTCTATGTGTTGAAAATGCCTTTGTAACCTTTGAAACTAGCACAGCAGTTGTTAGGGTGAGATCTGGATCTCTGCTGCCGCTCAAGGGTGTGAAATAAACAGCTTATTTGAATGGTGGTAAACTGGTGAAAATACAAATGTGCTGTTGTAGTATTAGGACCAAGCAATGTGGCAAGGCCTTTGTATCAGCTGTGAGAATTTTGTCACATTTAGTGAGTCTTATAATCACACTTTGTGACCCACTGTAGACCTGGCTAAAGTACAGCATGAAGAGATATATTCAAAGTCAGGAAGCAAAAGTACAACTCCTAGGTCATAGCCTACCTTGAGACTGGTTTGAATCTTGCCCTCAGATGCTCAGCATTGCCCCTCTCCAGCAGCAACATCTCCCAGGCTCAGGAGCCACTGGAGGACTCCGTGGAAGGCAGCACTTGCATCAACTACGGAAGAGGAACCTCCCTCAGAAGGGCAGTCTCAAGTGAAATGCTGTTCCTCAGTGACCTCGGGAGAATAGAAAGGGAAATGAGAAGTTTTTACATTTCAGATGAGGGAAGAATTTCAAAAGAATAAATTCAACTGATAATTCAACAGAACATTTGTTTTCTCATTGGGATAAGTACTCATTTGGGTGGGTAGTGTTCCTGTTTTGACTTAGATTTATTGGCATGAGAGGGACATAACTGCAGCAAGTTGATTCTTTTGCTTAGTTTCAATATTGGCACACGTCTCGACTTTCTCAAGTCCACGCAGTCCAGTCTCACAGCTGTTTTATAGGACAAGTTTTGTGCCTTTGTGCTGACTCATATGAGCCTGAACTCCTGGGCTGATATTTGAATGCAGAAATCAGTAGAAGGGTCACAAGTTGCAAGAAGAATCAATGTCATAACACTTACATTTTGAAATATTAAGTGCTCTGTTATCTTCTATTTCCAAGGTAACCTTTTTGCCCTCACATGGCCTTCAATGAGGCTAGGATTTCATTCATGTTCTTCAGATCAAATAGCTAAGTAATTCTACATGCTCATATTAATATTCTTCAAATTTAGAGAAGGGCATTGCTTTTTTGGTTTTAACATGATGATGATGATTGCATGATTGCAGTGCTATTAGTGCAGTGTAGTTGGGATAGTATATATTTGTACACAGGCATTCTGTCCATTTGACGGAGCATTCAGGAATCTTGTATGTATTTAAAATGACACAGTGACAGTGTCAGACAAGCTCTAAAAATCAATAATTAGCAAATTAAGTGATATTTCAACTTTGCACAATGTAAAATCTGTGCTATGAAGTACAGTTTAGGTATAGCAAAAATTACCAGATAATGAAAAGTAGAACTGTAAATTAACCTTTTTTTTTTTTTTTTTTTTTGAGAGGGAGGAGGTGAGGAAAAGACCATTGTTGACTTCCTGCCACTTCACATGTTTTCCTGCTTTGCTCTGTGTTTCTGTGCTCTTCTAAGAATTGTGCCAATTCGAAGAAGCAGCGTGACAGCGGCTCATTGAGTACTAATTAAGTGTTCTGAATTATGTTCTAAATCTGTTTCAGTGTTGCAAGGTGGCTGCAATTTTGCTTCCTGAACTGCGGCACTGTCAAAAGACTCAAACTTAGCTAGAAAGTAGAGAGTAAACCCCGTCATTTTCATATCAGAACACAAACCAACTGTGATGCTGTGACACTGAAGCTGGTATGTCTAATGCTAGTGAAGATTTTGCTACCCATGTATTTCTAAAAAAAAAACCACACAATTTTATGCTTACCTATAAATACAGTATGACTGGAGGAGTGATAGCTTCTTGAGAAAGAATATTGAAACTCTGTATTCTGACCATTAATCTGAACAACCAAAATAAAATACATACAAGGAAAATACCCCATCTTGTCAACATAAGCCTTTCCTTAGCTACTGAGCGTCTTCAAGTCTAAAAAATTTTTCTGTATCTTGATCTGAATGGATGAAGTAGTGAAGTCACAGAAAAGCAAATAAAAGGAACATTGGAAATAGGTAAAAACAGAGCTAAAAGAGAGATACTTACTGAAAAAAAGTATGGTAGTGATGGCAATCTCCTACTGGAGCTTGTCTTCTGTAAGGCACATTGCTACAGGAGGAGGAATTAGGAAGAACCTTCCAAGCTGTTCTCAAAATGCTTGGCAAGACCCAAGGTGGAAAGTCCAGCGGAGGCACTGAAAGGTGAAGAGGTCCCGTTAGTGCAGTGAGCAGCCAGGCAGCCCATCTCGCTGTACCACGTATGCTACCTTATGTACCATAACACCATTATGAAAAGAGACCCTGTGCTCACCTATGTTCTCTACAGTTCTCTGATTTATCTTTCTAGCCACTAGCATTTTGTCTTATTCCAGTTCCCAGTTTAATGCCTTATCTTTTACTTTCCTAAGTATTTGCGACAGTTTCTGCTGAGCAGTCCCTTTCTAAAACCGACAGTACAGCACAGTACTACTAAAAATATTTGGCACATGTTGATCTCCAGATAGCTACATAGCACTTAGGGCTAACACAGCTTCAAAGTCCTCATCTCTGTGTTGAACAGAGGAAACACCTCCACTTGCTGGTGTGCGATAGCTTGAAGGAAATGTGATGGATGCATTACTGTTAGGAAAACAATCTATTTAAATATGATAGTGCCTAAAACAGATAGCTCCTTTGTCTGTAAATTCCCTGATATCATTTCTGTTATCCTAAGCTTAAATAGATTTTTTTTTTTATCACAAATCAGTCGGCAAAGAAGCTGGGAAAACACAATAGCAAATGCCAAACCTTTTTTTTTTTCCCTCCTTCTCCACAAAGTGAGCCCAGAGGTTCAGATAAGCTGGGAAAACAACAGGAAATCAGAGATCTATTTTTAAGGGCTTCCAGCACTTCACTTTCTAAAAGCGTCTCGCAGCACAAGACAGCAGTAGTTCCCAAAGGTAGAGAAGGGCTGTTCCAGAGCTGCTGGTGACCTTCGGAATTATTATTTTCTTGGCCTCCTGGGCTTTCTGTTGCGCTCCTATTGCCTTACGTATAATGTGTGCGCTGCTCCACAGCCACTCCTGTGGACAAAGTCGCCTCAGGGGGGAAATGCCACCTTTTTGCTGAAAGTCCTGCTCTCCCTCCTCGCGTATTACCCAGCTTTTAGCTTACCAAGTTTCTCCAAGTCCCCAATGGCAGCTTGTTCAACTTGCTTATTATCACTTCCCTCACGTAATTCTGAGCTTTCCCTCATGCCTCTCTTGTTGAGGAGTTCACAGAAAAAAAAAAAAATCATTATATTACTATTTATCCTACTTTGACTCTCTCTTGAAATCTGCTTCAGCTGTTATATCAGCCTAGCTATGTTCAGGCCAATGACTAGTTAAGATTTCTTCTTCCACATCAACATTTTCTGATTTTAGTTTCCTCAGACTCCCTGTATCCATTCCCAATATGTCAGAACAGGCCCTTGCCTCGGTATTTCTCTCAGCTATGTCTCACACACCAGGAAATCTTTGAGTTACGTTTTCCCCTTTTCCTTTTGAATAAAGGTGTCTGGGTTGTTCGAATGAGGCTGCTGCTTTGAAAGAGTGGTGATATTCCTGCAAGGTACTTTGATTTGAAAGGCCTTAGTGGAGCGCTAAACATAACTGGTCCCATTTCCTTAACTCATTATTAAAAAGGGTAGCAGTGTTATTCAAGGATCCTGCTTGGGAATAAGAACAGATTTTCAAGTAGCTCTGACAAGTGTTCTGGAGGGCACCGACTCTCTGGTTGAATGATAAATTAAAATAAGTTCACATGACTGTGGTCCCTGGAAGAGAAAGGCATCAATATTTTGCCCTCTTGCTCATATGTTAATAGAGGTTTTTTTTAGGGAGCGAGCAGCAAGTGACAGGGTGCTTGCCGTGAAAATGAGACTCTAGAAGTGTTGACATTTAACACATTTCAGATATGTAAACTCAGATTACTTGCTCTGATTTCTTAAGTTAACAAGACTTATGATCTTTTCTATAAGATTTAGGAATACTGAGCCTAACCAGATTTGATAAATGCTCTATGATTTTTTAATAAAAATGTCAGTATCTTTTTTAATGAGCCCAGTAAAGAAGTATTAGACCTTTTTATCCAAAGCCATCTTTCCTCTCTACCAGGCACTGTTGTTCTGCTTCAGCATTCGGTTTGTGTAGTTCACTTCAGGGCAAGGATGATCTTCCAGAGCTGTAGCCGTAAGCAGAGAGCTCCTGTTCTCTGGGAGGCTGTGGGAGCTGTACAAAAGCAGGGAGGTTTTTTGCATACCATGCTGCCTTGTGCACAAAGCATCCATACCCAAGAATCTGGCCCTTTGTCTATGAAACTAAATGATAGCATTGACATCTTAAATGAAAAGCCTTAAATCATCCCATTCATTAGTACCTTTCAGTTTTTGTCAAATAATGGGTGAAAACTACAAGCAGAACTTGATGCAGAGTTCATTAAGCTGGCAAAAGCCCTAAGTATATGAGCCAGGACCGTAAATCTAGACTCTAGTGAACTCTGTTTATATGTGTCATTACCCAAAAAGGTAATGGCAGAGATGGAAACCAACAGTGGACAGCACTGCAGGCTAAATCTCTTTCCTTTGACTTCCTTTTTGCATTAAAACAAAAAGCTGCAGCCATCCCTAAAGTCAATGCATTTCTCAGCAATAGCAAAGGAAATGTCCATATTTAAAAGCGTAGGTCTAGTTTTTTCCTCTTCTTGAACAGAAAGCATCTTGAACTTTGGATAAAGTATGTGCAAGTTAGCTGTCAGCTCTTCCTCCTTTTCAAGTTCTTGAGTTCTCTAACAGAGATGGAAGTTTCTGTGTATAATTTTGTGTTAACCCTTGTGCAGCAGCAGGACACAAAAGATATGGGCCAGATTCCCTGCTAATCTAAATGGGTGCTGCTCTAGGCACAACAGTGGAGCATCATTCCAGTGCACCAGCAAGTAATGTGCATCACAAGTGTGTTTGTGTGGCAAAATGCATATGGTAGCAAAATTCAGGAGCTCATGTTCCCTGCAGACACCATGGTAACTCACAGCAGTGCTTAAGTGCTGTCTCCCTATAATGTTCTACATGATGCTATCTATAGCTTCAAGATTTGTCTTCAAGATACGTAATTTTGGTATCTATATCTGCAAACAGCTGCTAGTTTTTGTTTGTTTTGTTTTTCCTGAGTAAAATATCCAGTATAACATGCTTCCACTAGCACTGTTGTGATCTCTGGCTGGCAGGTTCTAGCAGTACACATTCTTGTTCAATAGCACTCAAGATTCACACCAAGACTTGTGTACGTGGCTGCCACAGACTTTAAGCCATAACCCCAGCTGACAGTGTAAACGCACCCAGAGCATATCCACAGTGACCCAACACCTTTCAGAGGTGCTAATCTCCCCTCAGCTTTGCAAAGTTGATATTCATGTCTTGGCTTCCACCACTGCTATGTCAACTAATATTGGCCAAATAATAATAGCAGTGAGGCAGTTGTGAATGGAAGGATGTAAGTGTCCTGGCAGGCCACATACAGGAGCTCCTTTTGATGGAAGGACTCAGCAGAGTATCAGGAAACCTGCCAGCAGTGTAAGTATTTTATGGATTTGTCTCAGTTTTGCTTCACTGTCCATGAAAAACAAACCACAATAAATGGTGAAAGCTGAAATTTTTTATGTTAACTTCTCCAGCCAGAATATTTGTTTTCCAGTTGGAAATGGCTCTTGATTTAGAAAATTCATTCCACTTTATTTGAGAAAATAGAAGTTAGTATATCCTGAAATGCTTGAATTTGGAATAAAATGTTTTCTTTATTCCAAATTCCAGAAATTTGTGTGGTGGGGAGTTGGAGGAATTGTAATGATTTTTTAAAAAGTAAACAAAGCCTTCAGTCATAAGAAAAATTCTCTTCCTGGCTCTGATTCTGACTTTTGATGGGATTTGGAGGTGTCTTGGTGTTCATTCTAGCCCTGTGTTTTGTCAGCTTGGAGCTATAGCTGTCCTTGTCTGTGTTTGTGTCACACCAGTGGGTTTCTGGTCTCATCTGGGCTCTATTCTAAGAAACCCTGCAATGTTACTGGTAACAGCAACACTGTGGAAGATATTTTTCTTTCTCCTCTTCTGTACAACAGAAAGTAATTTCTCTCATTTTGTTCTCTCTAGTTCTCCAAATAGTTTCAGTTGCTTGGCCTCACTAAAACTACAGACATAACATGGATGAGAGCCTGTTAGAAGAGGCCATGTAACTTCTGCCTTGTTCTGCTTGCTTCTGCCTCTCCAGAAGCGTACACAAGAGAGAGCAGATCACTTGGTCTACATGTTTCCTGCATGCGTCCCCAGGCTACTGTCCCCAGAGCATTGCAATCATGAACAAGCCAGCCCTGCCAGATGGGAGTGGGGCAGGATAATCTGCCCCTGGCCAGAACTCTCACGATAACCAGCACAAGATGAGCCAGAACAGATGACAGACTCAAACTTCTGCTGCTCTCAAGTGCCAGCAATTACTTTAGCCAAAGCATGACCATACTCACACACAAGATTAGCCATTCTTTTCCATGAATACCAGTACATTTTTTTCCTGTAATCCTCTAGTTTCTTTCCTCTTAAGAGTCCTGAGAAAACTTCTGCTGGCACAAATTATCCCCACTTTACAGAAATCAGCAGAGCTAAGGCAATTTCTATTCCAAGTCAGGTTCTTCTGGCACTTGGCAAGGAGACCCATAGGGCATTAGGGTGACCTGATAGAGGAATTCAGCTCTTTGTCCCCACTCTTGGACCTGCTTTATTAAGTAGAGTGAAAGGGCAATATGTTGTTTAATAGATAGGAATGCCATCATAATGTCATCATCATTTGCAATTGCAGTCGATCTATTTTAATGGCAATGAGTTTGGAGTCAGGATTGCATTGACCCAGTTTCCATGACCTCAAGCAAAGTCTCATCTAGTTCTGCTTGTTTATAGTTAAAAAACAGTCAGACGGTGTATAGAATACCACTTTCTTTCATGGAGTGTTTTTGGGGATGTGATTGATACCTAGATGGATAGGGCTATAGTTTGTGTTGTCCAAGTAACTCTTTATGCATAACAGTACAGCACTGTATATATCAAAAAACTTTGTCCAAGTAATAATACTAGCTTTAAGAAAGAAAAAAAAACGTAAAATTAGTACCAGGAAAGATAGAAATTCCTCTTGGGCAGGGTCCTCCGAAGTTATTTCCGTAATACTAGGGTATAATGTACCTTATCCAGAAACATCTGTTTGTTTGTGTAAGAAAGAAATATTATCTCAGTCCCCTGCAGCAGTGTCCAAAACTGAGTTAGTAACTACCACTTCCTCATCGTGTACTAATGGGGCTTGTGTATATGCCAAGATCATAATAGGAACACCGGAATAAGAGTGCAAACAGACAAGACAAAAGGGCACATACCTGAAAGCTTTTAGCTAGCCTTTGCATCCCCTGAGCTTCAGTAGTCTGCTCTGATAAAGCTTTTCTGAAGCTTTGTTTTCTAAGGACATTTATAATCTGTTAGGAAAGCGCAAACATCTCTAACAATAGCTTTGTGTCTGGCAGCAACTGTTTGTATTGCTTGATGCAGGCTATTAAAAAGAAAAAAAAAAGTCAGACAACGCCCCAGAGGATCTAGAAGTGCTGGACAGTTTTGATGTCAGGTTTACTTCCAGTTTCAAGCTTTGTTAGATGGGAGAGAATATCTGCTACACTTGCAAAGGGCATGACACTAGGAGGGGATGCAAACATTTTGGCAGTCATGACTCAGATACAAAAATATCTTTGCAAATTGGAAAAAAAATCGGAAACAGATAGTTCTGTAGACAGTGAAGACCAGAAATAATCATCAGAAATATCTTCAGAAAAGAGAGTGAGAATGAATTTGAAGCCGAGTGTAATGTTATTCCTTCACAAAAGAGGCTAGCAGCATGCTGGCACACAGAGGCTAGGAGCATTGCTTGCACAGACATGTAGAGGAGACCTGCCGCTGCATGCAGGATTGGCAACACCTGAGCTGAGCTTTTAATTGAAACTTGGGAGATTCAGACATTAGGAAAAGTCTTTTAACTGAAAGAATAGGGAAGCACTGCACTGAATGGCTTGAGGATAGAGCAGAATCACTGCATCACAAGGGATGCTGAAAAAGCAGATAAACATCTGCCAGGAATGGATGATAGTGGGAAAAGCAAAGTGAGTTCAGTCCTAGAGGAGGAGCAGGATCCAGGTGAACCTGTTTCCCATAACTGCTCCTTGGATTGCTGTGCTGGAGTTCCAGCTTGAGTTCCAAGCCACCTGGGATTAGATCCAGCTGTGCCCACACACTCTGTGTGGGGCAGGGGGTCATGCAACAGAACAGTGTTTTCCATGCACTTCTCAGCGTCTTCATTTTAGTTCATTACCTTAAGGGCTCTGCAACATCAAGAGGAAGGAGGCATCACAAGGAAAGCATATCCGCCCCTAGTTCTTCACTCTCCTAGAAGAGCCAACTCATTCCACTCTTGTGCCAAGGTGTAAGTCAGTTGAGATAATCAAGAAGTTTGGGTTCAAATAGAAGACTCCAGCCAAAATAAGAGCAGATGTAACCACTAGCTCTGTATCTTCAAGGAAATAAAGACATCACTTAGCATATAAAAGCATCTTTTATCACATCACTGAGGCATGCAGACTTATTGAGTGACATATTGAGCCAGAGCAGTATCCATCTAGTTAATCAGGCTGTGACCAATGTTTGATAGTGTCTGTGTGTTTCCCCATAAATTAGCTCATTTCTCCAGAAAGGCATTTCTGGAGATACTTCCAGACATTGACAATTGGCAGGGCTGCAGCAGAGCAATAGTGGCATCTTGCAGTCATAAGTAGTTTTGCCTGGACAGAAACCTTATGACTTGTATGCACAGAATCTTCAATTCTATTCAGCCACATAGAAATTAAAATACCATATCCTTTTCTGAGACTGAATCTAAAGAATAACTGACATTCCGTCATTTCTTATAGAGCTAGGAAGTGGGGAAAACAGACTACTACTTTGAAGAACCTTTATAGATATTTGAAAGAGCGTTTTATTCATGCTTCCTAAGAATGTCTTCATTTTTCCTCATCATCTAGTGGACATGCACAGGAGGGAAGCATTTTAAGTAAATCACTCCAGTCTGACTTCAAAGGAAAGTGAACTGAACAAGATGTGCCAAAGGGTTTAACATCTGCTCCATTCCTACAAAGCATTGTTTTGTCCTTCATACTTAGTGAGGAGACACCCACATGTGTTTTCCACTTTCATTGTGAAAGCAGGAAATGTTTAATTAAAATCAATTTTAATCTACTTTGTTTGCTCTTCTTGTAGAAGTAACATCAGTCGCTGAGAGGGAGGACCTGCTAGTCTTGGCACCTAAATATTCTCACTAAGCTGAGGGATAGAGCTAGACAGATCCTTTAGGGTAATTCTTGAGTCCCCACGGTATAGAAAGGCACTAGACTGCGTAGCAGGAAGGTCAGAACTTTCACTGACCAACCAAATTCCAACCCAGATAGTTTTATGGGGCCAAAGTCTATTGTTATTTATATAAAAGGACAGAAAGCAGCAGTGGAAAGAACCTGAACAGAACATCTGTTCCATCTCTCTTTCTTGAGCCTATCACTCTGAACAGCCACAGTGACCTGGAGTTGTGATAGTTTAAGTGAGGGTAGACCCGGGACCAGCTGCAGATCCTGTTCTCCAGCAATATCCCTGAACCTAGCGCCCACAAGCAGAGTGATTAACCAGATTAGATTAACAAACTCAAGAGATGCGACTTGCTGATATCCTCTGTGGATATCAGCACAGGACACTCCAGCTATTGAGCTGAGAGATGAAATGAGAAACTTTTGATTGGCTGCCTCATTAAAAGACACCCCCTGCCCATTGGAACAACCCCTGGCTTATACAGTATATATAAAGTAGGCCAAAACAGCTTCCTCAATTACAAATAGGGAAACTGAGAATACAAAAGAAACAAGCTACCTAGAAAACAGGATTTTTCTTGTCCATCAAACTGTAGTATTTTGAAGCAAACAGAAGGTTGAGAGACAGTGAATTACCTAAGCGCTACCTTGTCATGTTTATGTATCCAAATCAGTGAGAATGGAATGAGTGGATTAGTCCTGTATATCAGAAATATGACAATAGAGATTTGTCTCAATCACTTTAATGCCACTTCTTGTTTTCTCTTCATTCTCACTTTGGCTCATTCTGACATCCTATGCAAGTTGAATTTGAGGAGAGAAGATGCAAGTTTGACAGCCATAATGTGAAGACACTGAATGTCAACCACTACCAAAAGCCAATGCCTACAAAAATATCTGAGTTTATTCACTTTTTACCCATTTCCCTGTTTAACCAGGCCAGTGACAATGGGAACACCATACCTGATGTGACAACAACAGCTTGTCTCAAAATGCATAGTCCTCTGCCTGGAGGATTCTTTTTTCCTCATTCTCTTGTCCTCATGAATTACTTGCCTTTGACCCTAAGGAAGCAGATAGTGGTTCTTTTTGAATAAGGACAAACTGATAGTAACAGACCTTTCAAATCATAGGAGGGTTTTCCTTTGTTTTCAAGTCAAAACCCACTGGCTCAGTTCCAGACAGCTGCCTTGAGTTAGTTTCTGGATGTAGTTCTGGAGCAGGGTTTTAAAACTGCATCCAGCATTTGTTTAATTGATCAGGATTCATACTGGTGAGCTGTGGAGAGAAGACATATTGAACAATAAGCAATGATGAAGACCAAATGCTATACTTAATATACTATATAGGTCAACCCTTCCATGCATCTGCTGCTTTTTGCAAAAAAATAAATCTGTAGTTAGTCTCCTCTAGCCTCCATATTATTTCTGTGTCTCTCAAAGCAGATAGACTATTGCCTGTATCATCCTGGTTGAGTGTGATTGATCACATTTCTGTCCTATCTCTTCTGTAATGATGGGGCTCTGCACTGCTTCTCTGACCCTAGCCTAGTAGATCTCACCAGCAGAAAATTTTCTTGATATTCTTCTTCAGTCTTCAATTGGCCTAGATATATTCAGGTGTTTTATTTAAAGCCCTTCTTCAGGCCATCTCCTATTATGTTACCAACTTCATTGCTTTTTGTGAAAGTTCTTCTCAAATGTAAGTTTCTTCAGCAGTACAATGGGACTAGTATCTGTAACATGAAGGTTGTTTTCTTTCTTTCATTCCCTTCACATTCCTTCCTGCAGTCATCTTCCTGTGAAATTAAGCACACATGCACTCAGATTCTCAAAGCTAGATCCTGTGCTGAAGGGACGGCTGCTTTGAAGCTTAACAGGACACATCCTAGCTCACCTACTGCTGTTGCAAAAAATGGCTTGTGATGGGCATCCAGGCTCTGGAGAGGGAGTCCAGCTTTTCTGATCTCAGTGGGAGGTTGGCTTACATCTCTAGTGAAAGCATAGTTTCCATATTGAAAACATACCTCTGTTCATCTAGACTATGCAAGTGAATACTGGGGTCTTGCCTCTTAATTTGGCTACCAAAGCCTTTCAGTTATTCTTACTTCTCACCATGAAGTTCCTTTTTGTTCCCCAGTTGCCATTAAGAAATGCACCACTTTGATGGTTCTGCAGAATGTCAAGGGCTTTGAGAAGAGGAGCCACAGAAGGGTTAAATGGCTTTTCCAAAGTTGGGAGCACATAGCGGAGTGGGCATTGTAACTGTGGGGCTAGTGCCCTCCTTTCCTGTATAGTCACCCTGCAGTCCGTACTGTGATGATTTCATTCACCAAAACATAGTCATGGACAAAGAACGGACTCTGCAAAAACAGACCCTTATCTGCTCTCTGCCTGCCTCTTGTCCAAGTCATGTGCGATTAGTTTACTGACACAAACACCCCTCTGGAGCCAAAGCAGCTGCAATAGCAAGCTGTGCTCTGATACAGTTCATGCCTTTGCGGCAGCGTAACAGCAGTAGCTACAGTCTAGCTGAGGCCAGGAGCTTCACTGTTTATAGAGCTGGAAGAAGCAAATAGCTTCATTGCAAGGTATCCAGTAGACCTGGCTGAGCTGGCGATTAAGAAAGCATCGACTCTGATTTGCAATGATGGATGGAGTGAGTGTGACATAAAAAATATGTGGAGGAAACATGCAGCATAAGGAAATGTCATTTCTAGGAGATGTTTTTCTTTCTCTTCTTTATTGATAGGAAATGAAGGTGTTCAAATACTCAGGATTTGGAGATGAGGAGTAAGTAGCAGCAGACCCTCTCAGTGCTAACCAAGTATCTTTTCAACAATTATTCCTGTGAAAAATAAAAGTAAAGGAAGCCTGAGATCAACAGGTCTATGCTATGTGGATGTTTAATATCTGTTAAGCAAGAATGGAGCTCTGCAGCTGTCCTTCCCTAGGCAGGGCACTAATGGGCTTTCTTCACTCTATGCAACTCTTCTTTCAATTAACAATTGCAGGAATTCGTTTTATTGGAGGTCTCTCATTGACCTTCAAATGTGGTGGAATTTGGCCACCAGGAAGACAGCCAGCCATGTGCACACATCCCCGACCGTGTGAGTTTATAAGCCGGTTTCCCTTGAGAAGACAGGCAGCGCTGTCAGCGTTCCAGCACGGCTGGAGGAGGGACAGGGAAGCCAGGCCCTTCGCACCGACCCCTGCTATGGAGCTCCACCATTCAGAGAGAGGCTGCAGCAGCTTTCCCAGCACTAAGTGGCTTCTCATTTTAAATCTCCAGTCCATGCTCTTCCCAATTTTAGCTACAGAGAAATCATTCCACACACTCAGGCTGCTACAAGAGTGTTTGGTGTTAATTAACCTAAGAAAAAAAATCCTCCTTTTGTCTTCATCTACAGTAAGATGTTATAGATATCCTTTCTTTGATGCCGCATCTTTTTACCTGATAGTACAGCCAGATGATTAAGATGTTGCCATGGCATTTTTTTCTACTTCACTTTCTTGTATTTATAATGAAGCCTTGAAAACTGAGCCTGAAATCTATTTCCCATTTACCTGGATGTTTAGCACTTACACTGGATTATGACCTATTACGTAAAATGTTAGTCATTGCTGATTTTTCTTTTTACAAGAAAAATGCTTTAGCTGGAAAAGCCTTCAAAATAATGTTTGTATATTCAAAGGGCAATAGTTTGATGCAGTCAACAAATCACTAACCATCCTAGAGAACAGGAGATGTGTATCATGCTAAGGCTGTTGAAACTTCTGCAAAGCAGAGATTCACTGTTGAACATAGGCTGTAAACTGGAAAGCAATGACGAAAGCAGGGACTGGAGTCCATGACAGAGGAGTCCCTGGATTTGCTGATGAGTCAGAATGTCAACAAATAACAGAGGCCCAGGCCCTTTCATTCAGTTTCAGGCCCTTAAACAAATTGTCTAAGGTAATAGACTGGGCTCCTTCACTAATTAACTTGAGGCAAAAGCTTCCTCACAAGTTGTTAAAAGAATGGTCTAGCTCACTATGTCTCTTTACCGCACGAAGTCCAAACTCCAAAGTTCTGTGATGCTCCTGATTTGAAGAGCACACTGAGGTGCACAAAGTTAGATGCAGCAATCAAGAATTTAGGATCGTATTTTGTAGTACTGATGGAAATTCTTTGCAAAGGTCCTCTGGGAATCCTGACAATTGCTAGCTGCATTTGAGAAGCTCAGTGTCCTCTTGTTTGTGCATCCTGCATATTTACCTGTACAGCGCACCCAAATAAACATTCATAACTTGCCAGGAATGGACATCCATCACTCTCATGGTCCATCCACCTATGTGGTCTATCCATCTATATACATAGATCCTGCCAGACACCGCTCAGCTGTTCTTCAAACTGTAAATGATAAAAATTCTACTCCATTCCTAGGCAATCTAATCTCTACCAATAGAGTATGTTTCTAATGTTCAACTTAAACACCTCCTATTGCAATTTATGCCCTTCATCCTTGTCCTATATCCGGGGGATGAAAGGTTTACTCCTTTCTTCTTTACAGGAACTTTTTACATAATGGAAGACTGTCATCATATGTCCCCCCTAGTCTTCTCTTTAGAGTGAACAAACCCATTTTTTCAGTCTTTCCTCTTGAATCACAGTGGCCTCTGATCATTCTCGCTGCCTGCTTTGGGGATCCTTCCACTAGGCTGACATATTTCTAGAAGCTGACACCCAAATGTGGACACAGGCATTGCCAATAGAGTGATGCCAGGCATTGATTTCCTAGGCCCTGGATAGAGTTGAGGGATTATTTTATGTCTCACATGCATCACTCCTGATTCTGAAACATGTGGAATAGTGGTCACCACCCTTCAAACCCCTTACAGCATGTCAGGATTATTGGACCTTTTCACTGACAGAGAAACAAAAGCCCTAGCAGGAAAGACCACAGAAAGGTTATTTCATTGTATGGTGACTAATGCCAAGAATAATAAGAGGAGAAAGTGAGAAAATCATAAAATGAGAAAAATAAAACCTTAGTGGAGTTAGAAGGCAGTAATACAACAGGTTGAATATGGACTGCAGCACTGAAGCTGTGAGTCCTGGCCCTACCTTTACAGCAGTGCTTTTGGTGCCAGCTGGAAAGTCACTTAAGCTGTTTGTCACTTTTATATTCCCCTCCTAAGTGCCAACTAACAAGCCTGCTAGCTCTGGTGCAGGGCACTTGTTCTAGCAGGTGCTAGAGCTGCTGTTACTCGTACCTCACACAACTGAACTGCTCTGTTGTACAGCTAAGAGCAGCAACCGAGCTAAGGAATTTCCAGAGCAATGTGCCCTCCTCAATCCTTTCTCCAAAAGTATGTGGGAATGAATCTGTGATTTCAGAAACAGTGGAACGAGAGCTGCAGGGGCATGTGAAATAACTAGCTGCCCAAGTATTCATATTAAAAGCTCTCTCGTGCCTTCTAGAAAAGCCTTTCCTGGGTTCGAGGCTCATCAGTCAGAGAACAAAAGTAACGTCACATGATTTGGTTTATAATGATTTGTGAGTTCTATAAACCAGCAAATGATGAAGAGCAAATACTTGCAGCAATTAGAAAGGCAAAGAGCTCGCAAAGAGCCTGTAGCCTGAAATATGTATGCATAAACAAATTCCTTGGATCATTAAGAGTGATTAACGTGTAAAAAACAAAACTCATTCCTGGACAGACTGCAGAATAAAGGGATAAATAAATCATTAGGAACAAAGTGCTTGCTGAGTGAGAATAACTAAGCTAACTATGAGCTTAGCAGTTTCAGAGTTAGAGGCTGCGCTGTGTGGTCTGTGGTTACTGTCAAGAACAGCTTGAATACAGAGGTCTCAATAAGAGTTGTGCTATTTAAAATAGTCACATTATTCTGCCTACAGGAGACTTTTCAGCTGAGGACTACAAAGTGGTTCACAGCTCTTAAGCTTCAGTAAAGCCCTGTGAGGGCAGAGAGAGGATTTGTTTTATGCAATTATGGAATTATTACTAATACATTACAAAATTATTGACAGATGTAAATTTCTGCTACTTGCATGTAAGGAGCTATAAGCATACATTTTAATAGCGGATAGAGCAAGCTTAAAAAGAAAAAGATAATCTCCCTTTTAGCCCAAAGGTATTATGTGTAAACAGCAGGTATACCAAGAATTACTTGTAGGTGTCACTAGGTCATAAATGTATTTGGTCTGAAGCCATAGCATGATATTTGTAAATTATTAAGCGTCTCACTGATTGAGCAGGAGGGCGAGAACAGAAGTATAGTTTAGCTGAGCTGAAAATTAAGCCCTTGTAATAAAATCTGATAAAACTCAAGGATGACTTTGTTTCACCAGAATGTGAAACAAAGGTAGGTATTTATCAGAGGTATTTGTAAGTATTTCTACTTTGTAGGTATTTTTCAGAGCCCCTCCTGGGATATCTGATAGGGGAGAACCACAAAAACTTCCACAAAGAATTCCAAAGTGAATAGGTCCACATTTTATGCATCAGAAAGATGTTCAATTTAAGAAAAAAACACTGAAGTAACAATGTAGCTCCATATATTTATTTTTGGATTTGCTATTAGAGACTTGCTACTACTTACCATTAGTGCTGCTTTTACAAATATGTAAGCGAAATTGTATTGTGTGCAGCTCTGGACTCCCCAGTACAAGAGGGATGTGGAGCTTCTAGAGAGGGTCCAGAGCAGCAAAGATGATGAAGGGACTGGAGCATCTATCTTATGAGGAAAGACTAAGTGAGCTGGGCCTGTTCAGCCCAGAGAACAGAAGATTAAGAGAGGAGATCTAATCAATATATATAAGTACCTGAGGGAAGAATGTAGGGAGGAAGGGGCCGAACTCTTCTCTAGAGAACGTGGCATGGTCTGTGCTATTGAAGCTATTGAAAAGCAAAATGTCCATAGGCAAGAAATAGCTTAATGGCCAGCACCAAAGCCACAGAGAAATGGTCAGCAGATGGGTTTCTCCTAGCCAGTAAGAAAGGCAAGTAGAAGCAAGTATATTACATGAAGCATCGACTCTGACTCATTCATTCAGAGCAGCACTCAACAGTGGGATCATAGAAATGTTCTGTCTTTTATAACAACCCCTTCAAACCTGAATAAACAAATAAAATGTTGATAAAATGATCTACCAGTCATATTCTAAGTGATTTTTACTTCTTTCATATCACAATAAGCCAGGATTTTACTTTGGTTTGTGTTAGTTGATTCGGGTGAATCTCTGAATTAATTTCTCCTTCAACTCTAGGTTGTTGCCTGGATACTTGGAATTTTATTGTCTGTTAGAAATCTGCAGGTTTATAATCACTGCTATGAGAAAGAAGATACGTACGCACAGAGGGTCATGTTCCTACCTCTTATTAACACAAGCTAGCTCTGTCTGACTCTGTCAAATAGTTGAGTCTTTACTCCAATAACTAGAGCTAGTTAAACAGACTTTGCAATTCTGAACACCAGCTTTTCACTTAATCCTCAAAGGAGCTAATGCTAGACCTCTTCACGAAAGTAAATATCATTCTAATTTTACATGGTTAGTGAGCCAGACAGAGACAAAGTGCTGTTTTACAGGTGCATCTTAGTGAATATAAAATGATGCTGAACCACGTAAGTCCTTTCACTCATTTCACATTAATTTCATTACAACTCACGTATCTTGTCAGGTTGGGTATGAGGCTTGAAGCTTTCTTCTTTTTTAATGTCAAATAAGAGGAACGTCACGTGGCTCCACACGCCCGGTGTTGACAGTGCTCAACATGTGTGTTCTCCTGCTTCTTCCTCTTTTAGCCAGTCCTATAATTGCTGGCACTGAATAAAAGCAGTCAGTGGTCCCCTACGCTTTATGGAGGGGCACATCCCCATCACTTCAAAGTAGCTTTATTTTACTTGGTATTTGGTAACTATAGCATCCAGTTGACTATATGACATGACAAGTTAATGTTGTGTGTTTGATAGCTAGCTGGGAGACATGCAAGGTTGCAGATGGATGCTAATGGGCAGCAATTATTGCTTATGAAATATCAAGGCTTGTTTTTCACCCTTAACTCACACACACACACAAAAATACCGGCTTCAAAGGCTTTAAGACACCTTACTAGATTTGTCATTTAGTGAAAGCTTGTGAGTGAATGTTATGAAATTCGTGAAAGACAGATTTAAAAAAAAAAAAAAAAAACCACCCTCTAACTTCTAACTCAGAATTCCCCCCAAAACATCAAAAGGCGCTTCTACTGCCGCCAAAAAACAGTGACCATCCATTTTTTTTTTCCCATGTTGTAATTTAGTCTCAGCTGTGCACAGCTCCTCCCCAGGGTACCTCCTTAAGTTAGAATGAGCTGCAATTGACTTATCTGACTTAAAAAGAAATCCAAAATATTTTTTCTCCCAGCGGGAGCCTAATCCATTTCCCTAAAGAGTCTAAAGCCCTGATCTTACATCTAAAGACGCCCAGCCAACAACACTGGGCTGTCCAGACATCAAAACCACCCTTAGCACCCTCCATCGCAGCCAGCTGGAGCTGGGCAGCTCACCCCTCTGCCCAAATCAGTCCTTTAGCCATCCAGGACATATATAGCTGCTTGTAAAGGATTAGTGCTCTCTTCCAATTAAAACATCAGCTTATATTTCCTGAAAGAAGCAACTTTCATCTTACAGATGGGTAAGCCAAGATACGGAAAAACTAAACAACTGCTTGCAGCAAATGTGTGTTGAAGCAGGAACAGACTAGAATAAAATCTCAGAGGACTCATAGTCATCACTTCTCTGCTTTAATCTCTCAACTGCATTCTCTGTGTATAAACAAAAACTCCAACTACTGCAATGTTTTCTGGTCTGCCTTAAATGTTCCACCATCCCTCTCAAAGAAATTGCTGATGCTTAGAAAAGAGGCAGTTTGGGGCTTTTCTCACGGTGCAAGTGTTTCTGTCTGGGATTCTGGATGTCAAGAAGGAAGAGGTGCAGATGGTGCTATTTGGCAACTTGAGCCATTAGAGGCAAGCTTTAGTTATAATCTGGATTAATTATTGCCTCTTTATTGATCTAGATTAATATTAGCTCAGATTGAAATATAAACTGTTCTACCAAATACTGTTAAGGGATTAAGTCAATGAAAAGTGCATCAATAGCAAAACCTGGAACCCTACTTCCAGAAATGCCAAACCCAACTTGTTTGTAGCAAAGTTTAGGCATTGCTTTTTCCCAGGGAAAATTCAGTCTCACTGGATGATTAGTAGCACAATAGTAAAACCATTGCATGGCTTGGGACATCAGTCCAGGGACTGATCCATCTCACAAATAGTGAAGTGTCACTGAGAAACACGGAATAAGAATTTCTCTCTAGATGCTGAGAAACTGAATTACAGATCTCCTCTGAGATATGTGGCATGGGGTCTGCCTGGAGTATATTTTGAAAACCAGCAGCTGGATTGACAAAGAGCAAGCTCCTTGATAAGTGTAAATTGGTGTAACTCTCTCAGATTTTTTTTACCTTACATAAATATATATGGCATGAGCCAGAAAGTTTACTCACAGTCCAAACTTCTTCTGCATGTACAAACCCAAACCCATGTTCTGAAGGAGATGTATTTCCAGGCTAGAGTCAGTCCCTTCCTTTGCTGTCCAAATGAAGACCTCAATCAAGGGCCCTTCATTTAGGTTGTGGATAGAATTATGTAAATCACCACAATTTTGTGGAATATAGGGAAAATAGAGACTTGAGCTCATTCCTATGGAGAAAAAATAATGCCTGCAGGGCATAAAAATAAAAATAAAAATAAAATAAAAATAAAAATAAAAATAAAAAATAAAAATAAAAGAAGGTCCACAGTCCATTCTAGAAGAACTTAATAGAGTTGAACCCACTGGTCAAACTCAACCTTTTCCTGAGGTTTGACTTTTCCAAGAGAGCACAACCCAAATTTCAGAGCCCAAAGAGGCTTCTCACTTGGGAGTTCCTCTTTTTCTCAGTATACAATAGAAAGACAGACTAAAAGACAGAGAGTCATTGCACCTTTTGGAGTTGGAGGGAATTAGTGCTTGTAAGAGGCTCCTCTCATGAAAAACTGCTCTGAACAACAGCCATGTTAGTATGGTGGGATCTTCAGAGCAGCAGGATTTATCCGTGTGCATTCAACTTGATTCGGAGCTTTTCAAACTGTTGGCGTGGTAGGTCCTGTACATGCTAGCCAGTGCACCAGAAGTCAGCAGGAACTGACAGGCATTCAGTACCTTGGATGCACCAAGTCACATAGTGCTGCACCACTCATTACATGTATCTCATGTAATTATGGAGCCAAACACCCAGTGCAGGCTATACATTTGTTTTGTTTTTCCATCACATTGTTTGGCTGCAGGCAAGTGTATACAGTATTTGGCTCACTGTCACATGTAATAAAGAGATAATGTCAGCGGAATTGCATGTTGTCACAGGATAACGGTCTCCCGCAGCTACAGAAATGCCAAATTGAAGCTGAGGCATTTATGGAAAATAAATGTCAAGTCAAAGCCAAGATGTTTATTTTAAAAACAAGAGACATGGATCTTGTGGCAGTGTTCCATCATGTCTCTATTTCTCTAATAACAAATGTCTGATGTGAATATAGCCCAGTGATACTTTCTTCATGGGACAAAACAGAGGGCAAGCCTGATTACTTTGCAGAAAGACTTGAAAGTTGTTTCTCCCCTACTTTCCTTTCCTTCAGGTTTTTGTGAAAATGTTTAGATAACCAACACAAAATGGTTTCTCAGATGTATGCCGAGTTTACAAAGGGATTTAGGAGGACAGCAAGGAGAAAACAATGGCAGCAAATGCATTTTTAATTTGCCTTTACATAGTTCTAGTTCTCCAGAGAAAGAAGAATGACAACAGTGCATAACTCCCGAAATCAACACGAGACCTTCCAGGCATTTCAGTGGACTCTGACTAATGCCTAAGAGAACAAACAGTTGATATTTAAGTTTATATTAAATGAATAACAGTAACGCCTGATTTTGATTGCAGTGAGGTCATGGCTGGGCGACGATGACACGATCCTGCCAGGTCACAACAGGCTGGCTCAGTCCCACCTTGTGTGGGACAGGCAGCTCTGCTCTGGCCACACAAGCCCAGCAGCCAGGGACAAACTCCACATCTCCAGTAAATCTGCCTTAAACCCAGCTGGTTGCCCAGTAGCAAAACTCAGTGAGATGATTTTTCTTTGCACTAGGAAAACTGAAAGATACCTGGTAAGACCCAAGTTGCTGAGATATGGTAGGAAACCATGCTAATGCTAAAAAGAAGAGCAGGAAATGTCCAGATCTTAGAGACGGTGCAGTTTGATCCAAAGCTGAGAATTAGAGTTTTGTCAAATCTAACTATAAAGGCTGGAGTGATGAGACATCCACTGCTACTTCTAGCAACCTAATGGGTTTGACATCATAAAAGCTCCTTCAGATATTCATAGCAATTTTTCCCTTTCAAATTCATCATATTACCCCTCATTAAATCTTCTTGTATTCATCTAAATTATTGCTCCTACTCCCACAATTCTTTCTTCCTGCAACTACATTAAGAGTTTACAATGTCATCAATAAGCTAAAATAGTCTCTTTGGTCTCCTCATTTATTAACTCCACCATCCTTCTTTCTACAAACATTCATCACCTCTCTTTGTGCAAATCCTTCTCCTATCAACATATGGAGCTCAGAAATTCCCAGAAATCCAGGTCCTGACCATAGCAGCAAGTCAATGGCCTGTCCATGGAACATGGACTTGTCCACTGTCCCCAGCACTCTCCCTGAAAGGGGTTGATCCTACAGTTATTATCTGGCTGTTCTAGGCTGTAAGAACCAGAGGGATTTCTGTATGAAAACTGCAGATACACTTACTTTTTTCCTTTGGAGATGCATTGTTTACCGAAGACATTCTTGCTGCAGCTCTGATCTGGCATTACAGATTGCTGCGTGTTGAACCACAAAGGTACTGGGAAGCAATGCTTGATTATGTGTCTTCTATTTTTCTGCATGATACACAGTATCTTCCTTTCTTTCTCCCATCTTTAGGCTTATATTTCTTTGCAAAGTATTTAGGTGTCATCATCTGGCAAAGCTGGCATGTTGTAACATTTATTAGCTTTATAGGTAGCAGCAAAAGGTCTGAACACATGGTAGATGGATGGATGAAGCTCCAAGATTAGTGAGATGCGAGTCCTAGCTCTGCTTCCCACCACCAGTGTCATCTTGGGAAAGGCGTTTAAGATTTTACCAGATTTTAACCTGGCTGGCTTTGCACTAAAATGGACCATATGCTTTCACAAAATCCATCAGAGCATCTGCCAAGTATGAAGGATTTGGGGTAGGAACGGACAGCAGAGCTGGTGGCTGCTTTACCTATTCCAGGGAGATCTACAGGAGAAAATGGTTCAGTCCCAAAGCTCCACTGTTCCACAGTGATTTCTATCCCCATGACCTGGCTGCTGAGAATCAGGCTTGAGTAGCACCATGATAGACAAGTATCCCCAGCCACAGTCCTTCAGGATAAGGCCTCCCTTTGCTGATGGAGACACCAAGGCTCCCTTCCTCCCCATCCAAAGGGGTTGCACATTGGTCCGTCAGACAGAAAGCAGCAAAATTCATGGGAACGTGCGGGAATAGTGTGCCAAGCAGCAGGTCCAAGCTGGTGCATGGCCTTTAGTCAGGGTTAAGTAAATAGTGTGTAAATAAATAAATAAATCACTCACAGATCACGACCTTGTAAATCAAGCCTAAGCCTGGAAGGGATTTTTATGACCCAGCTGGAGCAACGGAGCAGCCTGAGCAGAATAAATATATATGGGGGAAAAAATAACCATTCCTCCCAGTTGCTCCTGGACTGCGGTGGGGAACGTTCGGCTCTGCTGCAAGACATGCTGGGGATTATAAAGCAGAGAGGGGACCTGGCTCTCATTTACCCGGCAGCTGGTTTAGATTATTTTAAGAGTTTTAAAAGAGGAGTAAAAACATTTAAATCCACCCAAGAGTAATAATGTTCTGGCTGAAGCAGGGGCTGAGCAAGCGAGGGAGCACGCGGAGCTACCGCGCGAGCGGGTGACGGCGGTGGGGCTGCGAGTGGGACAGGGACGGCACGGGAGCCTCGCGTGGACACGATGACTTGTGTGCGTTAATCGTCATGAACAAACACCAGCAGTGACAACCGCAGCCGCCCGCGGGTTTAGCGGCGCTGCACAGGCCCTGTCCAAGTTGAGCCGCACTTTGACAGGACCAGAGAGACCTGTTGGAAGGAGGGAGCGGGCAGAGCAGCCGCTGGGGGTGCAGCTGGGCAGCCCGAGCCTCGATCACACGGCGGAGGCAGCAGCGTGGCCGAGATGTGGCCGCAGACCCGGGACAGCGGCAGTGCCCGGGTTGGGGCAGTGCCGGGGACAGCGGCAGTGCCAGGGCCAGGAATAGGGCCAGGAGCAGGGGCAGTAGCCGGGCTGCAGCAGTGCCGGGGTCAGCATCAGGGGCAGGCGTAGGGGCAGGGACACTGCCTGGGCAAGGGCAGTGCCCGGGTTGGGGCAGGGTCAGGGCCAGGGGCAGTCCCGGGTCAGAGGCAGGGACAGTGCTGGAGCAAGGAGTAGGGCCAGTAGCCGGGGCAGTGCCGGGCCAGGGCCAGAAGCAGGGGCAGTGTCCGGGCTGGGGCAGTGCCGGGCCAGCAGCAGTGCCCGGGCTGGGGCAGTGCCGGGGCCAGGGGCAGTGGCGGGGGTAGGGGCAGGCTCAGGACCCGCGCGGGCCGGGCCGGGGCGGCGCGTTGCCGGTGCGGGGCGGTGCGTTGCGGATCCGGGGCGGCGCGTTGCCGGTGCGGGGCGGCGCGTT
>NW_020455976.1:6274635-6284188 GCF_003342845.1 Nothoprocta perdicaria
GCGCCCACAACCGCTCCGGGCCCACGGCGCCGCCGCCGCCGCCGCTCGGGAGCCGGCAGCTGCCGCCCGGAGAGCTGCTCTCGCAGCAGTGGGCCGTGGGCATGAGCCTGCTCATGGCCCTCGTGGTGCTGCTCATCGTGGTGGGCAACGTGCTGGTGATCGCGGCCATCGGGCGCACGCAGCGGCTGCAGACGCTCACCAACCTCTTCATCACCTCGCTGGCCTGCGCCGACCTCGTCATGGGGCTGCTGGTGGTGCCCTTCGGGGCCACGCTGGTTGTGCGCGGCACCTGGCTCTGGGGCTCCTTCCTCTGCGAGTGCTGGACCTCCCTGGACGTGCTCTGCGTGACGGCCAGCATCGAGACGCTGTGCGTCATTGCCATCGACCGCTACCTGGCCATCACCTCGCCGTTCCGCTACCAGAGCCTCATGACCAAGGGCCGCGCCAAGGGCATCATCTGCACCGTGTGGGCCATCTCGGCCCTGGTCTCCTTCCTGCCCATCATGATGCACTGGTGGCGGGATGAGGACCCCCAGGCGCTGGAGTGCTACCAGGACCCGGGCTGCTGCGACTTTGTCACCAACAGGGCTTACGCCATCGCCTCCTCCATCATTTCCTTCTACATCCCCCTCCTCATAATGATCTTCGTCTACATTCGGGTGTACCGGGAGGCCAAGGAGCAGATCAGGAAGATCGATAGGTGCGAGGGCCGCTTCTACGGGAGCCACGAGCAGCAGCAGCCGCCCCCACAGCCGCCGCCCCAGCACCAGCCCATCCTGGGCAACGGCCGAGCCAGCAAGCGCAAGACCTCCCGCATCATGGCCATGAAGGAGCAGAAAGCCCTGAAGACCCTGGGCATCATCATGGGGGTCTTCACCCTCTGCTGGCTCCCCTTCTTCCTGGTCAACATCGTCAACGTCTTCAACAGGGACCTGGTGCCCGACTGGCTGTTCGTCTTCTTCAACTGGCTGGGCTACGCCAACTCCGCGTTCAACCCCATCATCTACTGCCGCAGCCCCGACTTCCGCAAGGCCTTCAAGCGGCTGCTCTGCTGTCCCCGGCGCGGCGGCCGGCGGCTGCGTGCCGGCCCTGGGGACCTCGCCGGCCTCCCGGGGGGGCTCGTCAGCACCTTGGGCTCCCCCGAGCGCGGCCTCGGCGGCGCCTGGTCCGACTGCAACGGGGGCGCGCGGGGCGGTAGCGAGTCCAGCCTGGAGGAGAGAAATAGCAAAACGTCCAATTCGGAGTCCAAGGTATAGGCGGGGGCGGGAGGCCAGTGGAGCCGCGGGGCTGCTGCCCGCGGTCCCGCACGCGCGCCGTGCACCGCATCCGCAGCCGGAGCCGTCGGGAGGCAAGCGGGAGGACCAAGCGCGACCGGAGGCCGCCGCGTCGTGCAGGAGCAGGAGCCTTCGCTGGGGTGGCTGCAGGGGAGCGCGGAACGCCCCGGCCAGCAAGGGCTCCCCGGAGGCAGCGTCGGGGCTGTTCCCGGCCTCGCTGGGGACGCCCGAGGTGCCGGCTTCCCCTCGGAGCGCCGCAGGGGAAGCCGCGCACACAGCAAGAGCCAGCCGGGATTTTTGGCCAAGCTGCCCGCAGAGGCTTCCTGCAGAGCGGCTGCGGGGCTCCCGGCAGCCCGGCCCGCCACGCGCGTCCCACGCGAGTGCCCAGCGCGCGGGCTGCCAGCGGCGGAGGAGTTAACAGCCGGGAACGCAGGTAGATTTCGCAGAGTTAACAGCCGGGAACGCAGGTAGATTTTGCAGAGCGCCGGTGGGGGAAACGCTCCCCGCTTTTCCCCTCCTCAGCAGCAACCGGTGAATTTTTTGTCCTTATCTTCTCTGGCCAGACAATAGCGGTCGGGCTGAGAAACTTCTACCTCAAGCTGTGCATATTGTACAGGGGAATAAACGGAGCGTGTTTATATTAAACAGCTTATTTATGTATCACTCGTAGTATTTTATAAAAGAGGTGGGGGGGCCAGCAAGCCTTCTCCCGTTTGTTCGTTGTCGTTAGAGATGAGCAGGGGGGATAAATAATCCCATCTGCAACCAAAATTTACTGCACATGTAAAAAGAAGTGAGGACAAAGCTGAGTTTTTTGCACAGTGTTAAGAGCTGTAAGGTTATCTGGAGATGTTACTTGCACACGCATATGCAGAACAAACTAAAAATGAAACCGAGGTTTAAATAACATCCGACCTGAAAGTGACTTCTGTTTTTGCCTGATCCACTATAGTTTTATTGAGAGTGACTTTTTATATTATTTTATGAAGGTACTGTAAATATATCCGTATTATAAATTAAAATATCTTAAGGGACTTTTATTATTTTTATCTCCAAGTGCCCACGTGAACCTGCTGTTCCTTTAGCACTCGTGTGTCATTTCCAGTTTCCTCCGTGTGTGTTTTATATCATATTTATACTCTGGTGCAATTTACTACTGTGTTAAGTAATTGGTCTATGTGCAATAAATACCATTGCAGCACAAGCGAGCGTGTCTCTATAGGTTTCCAAACAATACCTGTCTGTAATGGGAAGAACACATTTGTTTTTCTCAAAAGATGGCTCCGTTTTCCAATACGACTCTACCTAATGGCTTTTCCTGACACAGTGCTGTAAAAAACGTGTTTCGTACCGAATAAGGTTGTGTTCCTGTGGCACTGAGGTCCGCCGACTTCCCTTAAAATTAATGGCTGAAGACAAGGTGTTTCCAGTCTGATAATGAATATACTAATTTTCTGTAACTATTCCATACAGGGATATATTCCTCTCTTTGTAAAGTGTGTAAGAGTGGGAGTCCGGAGGACATGAGCATGTTTAAGGATATGGAGCGGCTTCATGATGCTTAGTGTGAGAGCTGAAAATGATCTTGAGTAGAAAGATGCATCGTTTGTGGGTCACAAAGTTAATGATAAAGGGAAGTTTTGAGCTCTGCAGTTGCCGCCTGTTCCTGCAGGGTCCTGTGGTGGTAACTGAGTTTAACAGAGCTGGTGCCCCCATTGAGGGGCCAAACAGAAGATGTGTGAATAGTCCGGCAGATTTGGGTTCCTGGTGCACACCTTGAATAAAACCAGAGACTGGCATGTGAACCAGACTCTCTTCCTTTCCTGCTTTATGAAGGCACACTGGATTTTTGTAGTTTCATAAACTATTGCTGCAATGAATACAGGGCAGGTAGAGCAACCAAAAGGTGGACCTTGTAAAACAGTGACCTCCTAATGTCACTGCAGAATAAAAGTGAGGTCATTTTTAGCTTTATTACACTCAGAGGTTTAGCTAAATTAGAAAGTAGCTCCTAGGAAGAATATTTCTCCAAGTGAGTTGCAAGTGGGGAGCAGCCATAGGTTCATTTTGGAAAGCTTCTGTTTATTTTTGTCTGTTGTTTTAAAAGTTAAGGAGTTTGCTTTTAGGAGTTTTCAGTACATGTTATGCAGGGACAAAATAAAGGGATGTTTTTGCATTACTTTAGTTGGGGCTAGGATGTGAGCTGCAGTTGATAAGTTTCTCACTGGTTAAACGGGCTCTTCAAAGTGCCAGGGTGAAGCCAGATAGTCCCTAAATTGTGTTCTGATACCTTACAATTTCTTTTATCCCGCGGGTCAGGTTTCCTCTGTGCTTCCAGCAAAGTCAACAGGACTCTAATGAGTCTAACGAGACCCTGACGACGCGGGAGGGCTGCTCGCACGAGTCACCTCAGGAAGGACACGGAAGCTGGGAACACCAAGGGCCTTCCCGCGTGTGCCTGGACTGCAGGAGCCAGCGCCGCCCCGGCCCCACCGCAGCCGCCCGGGAGCTGCCGGTGGCAGCAGCAAAGGCAGGTGCAGTCACCAGTGACCACAC
Organism: Nothoprocta perdicaria; assembly: GCF_003342845.1. Classification (NCBI taxonomy): domain Eukaryota; kingdom Metazoa; phylum Chordata; class Aves; order Tinamiformes; family Tinamidae; genus Nothoprocta; species Nothoprocta perdicaria. The sequence goes on from NW_020455976.1 coordinate 6,278,466, forward strand.
TGGTGTCTCATCCATGTGAGGGACGTCGCTCTTAATGTCACAAATTGTCTCCTGGACTTAATTTTAACCTTCTATGTGTTCCCACTGGAATCAATGAGGGCTCATTCATGTCCCTAGACTTAACAGGTGAGGAAATCCTTGGCTCAGCAGGGACGCTGGAGGGGAAATTGAGGGCCAGAACTTGCCCAGCTTATCCTGCCAACTAACTGCGCGGGGCCATGCTTCCCCTCCATGATCCTCAGAGAGAGATAAAGGTCGAGTGAACTTTGCCAGTGAACTGCTGGAGCAGTGAACTGCTCAGGACCTGTCTGCCGTTGGGTTTTGGCCAGCGCATGACCACAGCGCAGCGTGGAGGTCGGCGCGCACAGTCCCGCATGGCGGCTGCCTGTGTGTCTGAGGGTGGCACAGTGGCCTCGCGGATGAAGCAGGACATGTGGCACCCATGTGTGTGAGCGAGGAGGGTATTGGCGAGCCGTCCCTCCCGGATCACGCTCAGAACAGGCTGTTCTGAGCGGTGAAGAAGTATATGCTGAAAAGAGTTACAGGCAGCCGAAGCGCTCTGGAGGCAGTGAGTCAGGCATCCAGGATGAATTTTTTTTTTTTTTTTTTTTTTTTTTTGAAGAAAACCAGACATGGATTAATGATTGGAGCTGCGAGGCAGAAAGGATAGGTGGGAGACATGCAGCTATACACGTACGTGCCCAGAGTTACAGCAAAGAGCCGCAGACCTGCGGGGAAGGGAGAAACAGGTAAAAGAGAGATCTGGTATGAGAAAGTGTCCCGTGTCTGTCGGGATGGAAACTGGCAGCGCTGCCTCAGGCTGCTCCATGTAAGAAGTTCTCAAAGGCGCCTGTCACGCTCTGAGCAGCAGTGACCCAGCACTCGTGGAAAGAAGGCTGCCTTTCTGTCCATGTTTGAATGTATCGGATGGAAGGCATGACTGCATTTCTTGTGCATTCAGTGGGGATAGAGTTTTAGAAGCCTAAATACAGCTTATAGAGAATAAAATCAAAAATACCCGCGCGTCACTAAGAGTTAAGCACAAAGGCACTTGAAAAATCCTAATATTTTGACTGTGACCTTAGTGACAAAATGTAGATTTTTATCAACCAAAAACTGAGTAATTACTCCACAATGAGTGTAACTAATCAAATTATGTGCAATACGAGTGGCTTTAAATTATGATAAGTAGATCTGAACTTGTGCCCATTGTGCACACAGAATTTGTCAGCATCGATCGTTCATTTGCAAAGGCAAATTGTGCTGTCTCTTTTGCAAGCAGCTGCCTTCCCATGTGGCAATGTCTGTGTTTTCAAGTATAAAGACAAGTCCTTCATCAGTTTTTTTTTTCTTAAACCCTATCTGAAGTTGACATTTTATTAATAACTTTTAAGTGGCTATTTTGCAAACCTTCCTTGTGCTACACACTTTCCAAGTTTATTGTAATTTCCTGTCCAGTGGACTGCACTTACTTCCTTTATGTAATATATCAATTGCAGGGCTGGAAATTGTGCAGCTCTGAACTAAAAGAGCAGACCTTCTTGAGGCCAAATGCGGTCACACATTGCCACTGGCAGCAGAATTTGACCTGATAATCTAATCTGTTATGAGAGAGTATCTACAGAAAAGTCTTCTGTCACCAGCAGCAACTGACCTCTGCTAATGAAGCCGGAGCAATTAGTCCTACTCAAAGCTGTCAGGAAAATGTTAACTGCTAGACAGCAGTTAATGCTGAATAACTCAAATAACGAGTGTTTTGTTTGCTCATCTGCATTAGGTGATGTGTTGGGAAATAATTATCCTTTGACTAGCAGCCAGCTTTGTACTAATCAGAAAGGAGAAGTCATGTTCTGTTTGAAGGATTATACCTAAAAATAGTTCTGCTGCAGCCACATCAAGGAGTGAAATGAAGCAAATTCAGAGAGACATCCACACCTTCTTAGTACTTCACTTCTAGTCCTAAAAGCTCGTTGTTCAGCTGAAACTTTTCTGTTTGATCATGTCAGAAGTACTAATGTGATCTCCTGCAATAACGGTACACACGCCCTCCCCGAGGATTATTACCGTATGCACCACTGACTTGCTTTCAGAGTCTGCCAAATTCAAAGGGCCTAAGGAGGAAGTAAATAGTCTTTTTCTGTAGGTAAACAACCATGTATAATGGAAGATAAACAATGTTTGTTCAAATTGTCCCACAGAAGAGACCAATTTGTTTTCTGTTTTCCTTAAGGTTGCTGTTTCTTCCTTCTCATCGCAAAGGAAGGACCATGGAGGCAGCAAGTGCTTTGCTCGTGCAATTCAGCCACTCCAGGCTGTCAGGCTGCGTTAGGAAAAGTAACTGGGATGGGAAAAAAAGATCAAAAAGGTGATGCTGAGAAGCTGGGGCTCTCCTTACAAGCAGCACAAGCAGAGACACTGTGGAAGTTGCCTCTTACTGGAAGAGTCTAACTAGCTGTGATAGGGATGCACCAGGTGGATGCGTTATAGATACACACAGGTGAGAGGAGCAGTGGGATCCTGGCAGCGGCACACGCGGTTGCCCCGCGCAGTGCTCGGTGCCCCGCACTCGCTGCAGCGCAGGCAGCGTGCGCAACGTCCCCGCTAAGCGTGCTGGTTGTACTGGGCCCGCAGCACCCGCTGCGCGTGCTCACAGCGGGACACAGCACCCCGACTGCCCAGGTCTACCTGGTGCCCACTGGGCAGCCCCGGCTGCTCTCTGCTGGTGCTGGTTCACGCTCCAAGTCATGCAGCATTCGGGTGTGTTACATAAAGGCACCATAAACTTCCTGGTTGCGCTCACCGACACCTCCGTGCCCACATCCACCGTGGCCTTGCAGCTATTTGGCTCGGGGCTTTTCAGTGGTGCTGTTTGCAGTAGCACGGAGCTCAGGTTTGCAGCCAGGCCTGGGCAGCAGCTGGATCCAAAAGGTGCCAAAGGTGAGGGAGAGCTCAGCACTCCAAGGGGCTCTCCAAGCAGGTCTGAGAGGGAGAGCTCAGCTCCTCTGGTTAGGGGCTCTCCGAGCAGGCCTGCTGCTCAACTTACCCAACTAGCAGCCCCGCAGCAGGAAAGCACCAAACTCGGAGCAAATGTTTCCTGGCCTCAGCCAGCCACCTGAAAGAGGAAGCAGAAGCTCCGCTAGGCTTCTGCCCTCGCCACAGTTCACAGTGCGATCACACATGCTCTGAGCACATTTTCTCTCCATCAAGTCCTATGTGATATAGCCAGTCCTGCTGTCCCTGGTGAGGCAGAGGGTTTTCTGGCACCTTGGTGCTCCTGCCTTTAGCTGATGACCAGCAATGCACCTGAGCCCAAGGCTTTCTCCAAGCCACGACCTCAGGACTGCTTACCAAAGCTGTGCTGATAATTGTTCTTAAGTTAGCCAGGACAGGGCTTTTAAAGGTGTATTTACGTGAGCATAGTGAAGAGGCAATCTGAGCCGCTAAGGAGCTCTTATGCAGCTAATGGGTGTATAAATATTTCAGCTGCCGAACAAGTCATTTTTCAGGGTAACCTGAGAGTTGCAGCCCCTCCAGAGCCTCTCGCTGTGGAAGAGCTTGTGTGTGTGAGGTGCAAGGCTGGAGGCACAGCAGAACAGCGCGGGACAAAAGATTTGCTATGTGGCCAAAACTGGAGTGCTTTGCAGTCTAAATTTTAAAGTGCTTCTTTTTTAAGAGGAAGAACAAATTTGGGGGTGAAGTTTTCCAAGTATCCATGAAAAGGCTATTTTTGCCCCTTGCTGAGTGATCAGTGAGAGGCAGAGCAATGTCCCCAGTGAGAGCTGAGCAATGTCCCCAGTGCGGGTTGAGCACTGCCCCGGCACAGGGCAGACCCAGCCGCCCCCGGGGATGCGTGGCATCCATCAGTGCCACTCCGCAGAGACAGCGCTGCTGCGGAGCACATGGTGCCCTCAGATGCCCTCCTCTGTCCCCTTTTTTGGAGCACAACACTCTCTCCAGCACCGCTGCCGCCGCCGGCCGCGCTGCCCTGGGCCTCAGCGAGACCTGCCCTGCGGCCCAGAGATCCCTGCCGAGGTCCCGTGGAGGGGAGCTCCTGCCCTGGGCCCTGCCTGTCCCCACACTGCACAGGGCCAGCGCAGACCCCTCTGGGCACAGCACAGGCACCGGGAAGGACCCTTCCCTCCGCTTCACCCTTTCATCGCCGCAGGCCCTGGGCTGGACGTTGCCTCAGCCTGTGGGGACAGTCCGCGCGGCAGCTCGGCCGCAGCGTCATGGGGATCCGGGAAGGGCAAAGTCAGGCTTGGAGCGGCTCTGGGAAGGGCAAAGCCAGGCTTGGACCAGCTCCGGGGTTTTCCTGCCTCAGAGCTCGCTTCCTGCACGTGCCCACTATCCGAAGGCCCCCGGGATGGTTCCTGCCTCCTCCCAGGCCTTCCCTCACAGCGCTGCTCCAGGTGGAGGGGTCATCCACTCCTAGCTGCTCCTCAAGATATGTGCCAGCCTGGTCCTCGTCCCTCCTTCTGAGTTAATGAAGCCACCATTGTGCTCTGGAGGGAGGAGCGCTTCCTCTTGGACAGGAGCAGGTAGATTGGGAGACGTCCCACAAAGCTCCCATTGTTCCCCGGCTAAATCACTGTCTGTGCCCAGCATTCTCGGAGGGATGTTTTGTTTGTCTGCTCTTCCCCTGGCTATTCGCTTGGGAGCCTTCAAGTGCAGTCTCGGGCAGATCACCTACCCGCTGCCTCTGAGAGCACCAGCGTGGGATTTGTCACCGTACCCAGCCCGGCTTGGGACACTGGCTGCAGGAGCATCGCTGATGGCCCGGCTTGAGCCTGGGGTCCCTGCACGGCTGCCTCGCTCCAGGGCAAAGTGCTGCTTGCTGCAGTCACAAACGGGCTAAGAGTCGCCCTGCCCAGCTCACAGGAGAGGAGGCAAGCTAAAAAAAGTGCACTAAAGCACTCTCACCATCAACAGAGGCCAATGTGATTATGTAAAATAATCAGGCGTTTCGGAGCTTTTATGTAATGTTCAGAGCAGGGCAGCGGCTGCTGCAGTAATTGCCGGCAACAACAGGTATTGCAGCAGTGCGTTAAAGGGACCTCAAGGAAACCTGAGGAGCATCCATGGAGGGGCTCGCTGCTGCTCTGCGTGAGCGTGCTCGCTAGCATCATCCTGCCCCTTCAGAAAAAACATCCCCATTTGTTATAAAAAGCCTGATTTCAGCTGAGCGCGTGGGCTGCACGAGTGCTGCTGACGGCGCAGGGAAACGGTGACCGGGAGGAGGACATCTGCTTTGGCTGCAGCCCAGATTCACTCTGCTCGGCTTGATCACAAAACCTCATCTCCGATTTGGGTGCTGCAAAGGTTGAGGTCCAGACCAGCACCTTCTTTCCTGCTACTTCGCGTGACCTGAGTTAGTCCATTAGCCCATCTGAAATGAGGAACAGGACTTGTCATCTAAGCCTGTCCCACCCAGCCACAGTAAGTGGCAGTGAAACAGATGGGGAGGCGCGTGGACCAAGGGGCTGCAGAACCACCCTGAGGCTTCCCATGGCCCAAGCGGAGCCCATGAGCTAGCAGAGTCTCTGGGCAAGTTCAGGGGAGATGAGCACTATTCCCACTATTCCCACTATTCCCACTATTCCCACTATTCCCACTATTCCCACTATTCCTTTCCTGTCTGGACTAAGTGATGAAGCTTCTCAGCTCATGGGAAAAGTGGAAAGAAAAAAAAATAAAATTTTCCACAAGTATTCAGAGTGCCATAG